>NC_133328.1:652622232-652909417 GCF_042186555.1 Aquarana catesbeiana | reverse complement strand
GCACCCCATATTGTACACACAGCACTCCATATTGTACACACAGCACCCCATATTGTACACACAGCACCCCATATTGTACACACAGCACCTCATATTATACACACAGCACCCCATATTGTACACACAGCACCCCATATTGTACACACAGCCCCCATATTGTATACACACAGCCCCCCATATTGTACACACAGCACCCCATATTGTACACACAGCACTCCATATTGTACACACAGCACCCCATATTGTACACACAGCACCCCATATTGTACACACAGCACCTCATATTGTACACACAGCACCCCATATTGTACACACAGCACCCCATATTGTACACACAGCACCCCATATTGTACACACAGCACCTCATATTGTACACACAGCCCCCCATATTGTACACACAGCACCCCATATTGTACACACAGCACTCCATATTGTACACACAGCACCCCATATTGTACACACAGCACCCCATATTGTACACACAGCACTCCATATTGTACACACATCACCTCATATTGTACACACAACACCCCATATTGTACACACAGCACCTCATATTGTACACACAGCACCTCATATTGTACACACAGCACCTCATATTGTACACACAGCACCTCATATTGTACACACAGCACCCCATATTGTACACACAACACCCCATATTGTACACACAGCACTCCATATTGTACACACAGCACCCCATATTGTACACACAGCCCCCCCATATTGTACACACAGCACCTCATATTGTACACACAGCACCCCATATTGTACACACAGCCCCCCATATTGTACACACAGCACCCCATATTGTACACACAGCCCCCCATATTGTACACACAGCACCTCATATTATACACACAGCCCCCCATATTGTACACACAGCACCTCATATTGTACACACAGCACCTCATATTGTACACACAGCACCCCATATTGTACACACAGCCCCCCATATTGTACACACAGCACCTCATATTGTACACACAGCACCCCATATTGTACACACAGCCCCCCATATTGTACACACATCACCTCATATTGTACACACAGCCCCCCATATTGTACACACAGCACCTCATATTGTACACACAGCACCTCATATTGTACACACAGCACCCCATATTGTACACACAACACCCCATATTGTACACACAGCCCCCCATATTGTACACACAGCACCCCATATTGTACACACAGCCCCCCATATTGTACACACAGCACCCCATATTGTACACACAACACCCCATATTGTACACACAGCACTCCATATTGTACACACAGCACCCCATATTGTACACACATCACCCCATATTGTACACACATCACCCCATATTATACACACAGCCCCCCATATTGTACACACAGCCCCCCATATTGTACACACAGCACCCCATATTGTACACACAGCCCCCCATATTGTACACACAGCACCCCATATTGTACACACAACACCCCATATTGTACACACAGCACTCCATATTGTACACACAGCACCCCATATTGTACACACATCACCCCATATTGTACACACATCACCCCATATTATACACACAGCCCCCCATATTATACACACAGCACCTCATATTGTACACACAGCACCCCATATTGTACACACATCACCCCATATTGTACACACATCACCCCATATTGTACACACAACACCCCATATTGTACACACAGCACCCCATATTGTACACACAGCCCCCCATATTGTACACACAGCACCCCATATTGTACACACAGCACCCCATATTGTACACACATCACCCCATATTGTACACACAACCCCCCATATTGTACACACAGCCCCCCATATTGTACACACAGCTCCCCATATTGTACACACAGCACCCCATATTGTACACACAACACCCCATATTGTACACACAGCACCTCATATTGTACACACATCACCCCATATTGTACACACAGCCCCCCATATTGTACACACAGCACCCCATATTGTACACACAGCTCCCCATATTGTACACACAGCACCCCATATTGTACACACAGCCCCCCATATTGTACACACAGCACCCCATATTGTACACACAGCTCCCCATATTGTACACACAGCACTCCATATTGTACACACATCACCCCATATTGTACACACAGCACCCCATATTGTACACACAGCTCCCCATATTGTACACACAGCACCCCATATTGTACACACAGCCCCCCATATTGTACACACAGCACCCCATATTGTACACACAGCTCCCCATATTGTACACACAGCACCCCATATTGTACACACAGCTCCCCATATTGTACACAGCTCCCCATATTGTACACACAGCACTCCATATTGTACACACATCACCCCATATTGTACACACAGCACCCCATATTGTACACACAACACCTCATATTGTACACACAACACCTCATATTGTACACACAGCCCCTCATATTGTACACACAGCACCCCATATTGTACACACAGCACCTCATATTGTACACACAACACCTCATATTGTACACACAACACCTCATATTGTACACACAGCCCCTCATATTGTACACACAACACCTCATATTGTACACACAGCACCCCATATTGTACACACAGCCCCCCATATTGTACACACAGCACCCCATATTGTACACACAGCACCCCATATTGTACACACAGCACCCCATATTGTACACACAGCACCCCATATTGTACACACAGCACCTCATATTATACACACAGCACCCCATATTGTACACACAGCACCTCATATTATACACACAGCACCCCATATTGTAGACACAGCACCCCATATTGTACACACAGCCCCCCACATTGTACACACAGCCCCCCATATTGTACACACAGCCCCCCATATTGACAGAAAAACACAGAATTGTTGACATTTTTGCAGATTTATTAAAAAAGAAAAACTGAAATATCACATGCTGCTAAGTATTCAGACCCTTTGCTGTGACACTCATATATATAACTCAGGTGCTGTCCATTTCTTCTGATCATCCTTGAGATGGTTCTACACCTTCATTTGAGTCCAGCTGTGTTTGATTATACTGATTGGACTTGATTAGGAAAACCACACACCTGTCTATATAAGACCTTACAGCTCACAGTGCATGTCAGAGCAAATGAGAATCATGAAGAGCTCAGAGACAGAATTGTGGCAAGGCACAGAGCTCAGAGACAGAATTGTGACAAGGCACAGATCTGGCCAAGGCTACAAAAAATGTTCTGCTGCACTTAAG
The DNA here is from genome assembly GCF_042186555.1 of Aquarana catesbeiana. Taxonomy (NCBI): domain Eukaryota; kingdom Metazoa; phylum Chordata; class Amphibia; order Anura; family Ranidae; genus Aquarana; species Aquarana catesbeiana. Next base: position 652,906,186 of record NC_133328.1, on the reverse strand, counting down.
GTTCCTAAGAGCACAGTGGCCTCCATAATCCTTAAATGGAAGACGTTTGGGACGACCAGAACCCTTCCTAGAGCTGACCGTCCGGCCAAACTGAGCTATCGGGGGAGAAGAGCCTTGGTGAGAGAGGTAAAGAAGAACCCAAAGATCACTGTGGCTGAGCTCCAGAGACGGGAGAAAGTTGTAGAAAGTCAACCATCACTGCAGCCCTCCACCAGTCGGGGCTTTATGGCAGAGTGGCCCGACAGAAGCCTCTCCTCAGTGCAAGACACATGAAAGCCTGCATGGAGTTTACTAAAAAACACCTGAAGGACTCCAAGATGGTGAGAAATAAGATTCTCTGGTCTGATGAGACCAAGATAGAACTTTTTGGCCTTAATTCTAAGCAGTATGTGTGGAGAAAACCAGGCACTGCTCATCACCTGTCCAATACAGTCCCAACAGTGAAGCATGGTGGTGGCAGCATCATGCTGTGGGGGTGTTTTTCAGCTGCTCAGGACCTCAGACTGGGCCGAAGGTTTACCTCCCAACAAGACAATGACCCCAAGCACACAGCTAAAATAACGAAGGAGTGGCTTCACAACAACTCCGTGACTGTTCTTGAATGGCCCAGCCAGAGCCCTGACTTAAACCCAATGGAGCATCTCTGGAGAGACCTAAAAATGGCCGTCCACCAACGTTTACCATCCCCCCTGACAGAACTGGAGAGGATCTGCAAGGAGGAATGGCAGAGGATCCCCAAATCCAGGTGTGAAAAACTTGTTGTATCTTTCCCAAAAAGACTCATCAAAAGGGGCTTCTACTAAATACTGAGCAAAGGGTCTGAATACTTAGGAGCATGTGAGATTTCAGGTTTTCTTTTTTAATAAATCTGCAAAAATGTCAACAATTCTGTGTTTTTCTGTCAATATGGGGTGCTGTGTGTACAATATGGGGTGCTGTGTGTACAATATGGGGGGCTGTGTGTACAATATGGGGTGCTGTGTGTACAATATGAGATGCTGTATGTACAATATGGGGTGTTGTGTGTACAATATGGGGTGCTGTGTGTACAATATGGGGGGCTGTGTGTACAATATGGGGTGCTGTGTGTACAATATGGGGGGCTGTGTGTACAATATGGGAGCTGTGTGTACAATATGGGGGCTGTGTGTACAATATGGGGTGCTGTGTGTACAATATGGGGTGTTGTGTGTACAATATGGGGGGCTGTGTGTACAATATGGGGGGCTGTGTGTACAATATGAGGTGCTGTGTGTACAATATGGAGGGCTGTGTGTACAATATGGGGTGATGTGTGTACAATATGGGGTGCTGTGTGTACAATATGGAGTGCTGTGTGTACAATATGGGGGGCTGTGTGTACAATATGGGGTGCTGTGTGTACAATATGGGGTGCTGTGTGTACAATATGAGGTGCTGTGTGTACAATATGGAGTGCTGTGTGTATAATATGGGGTGTTGTGTGTACAATATGGGGGGCTGTGTGTACAATATGGGGTGCTGTGTGTACAATATGGGGGGCTGTGTGTACAATATGGGGTGCTGTGTGTACAATATGAGGTGCTGTGTGTACAATATGGGGTGCTGTGTGTACAATATGGGGTGCTGTGTGTACAATATGGAGTGCTGTGTGTACAATATGGGGTGCTGTGTATACAATATGGGGTGCTGTGTGTACAATATGGGGTGCTGTGTGTACAATATGGAGTGCTGTGTGTATAATATGGGGTGTTGTGTGTACAATATGAGGTGCTGTGTGTACAATATGGGGTGCTGTGTGTACAATATGGGGTGCTGTGTGTACAATATGGAGTGCTGTGTGTACAATATGGGGTGCTGTGTATACAATATGGGGTGCTGTGTGTACAATATGGGGGTGCTGTGTGTACAATATGGGGTGTTGTGTGTACAATATGGGGTGCTGTGTGTACAATATGGAGTGCTGTGTGTACAATATGAGGTGCTGTGTATACAATATGGGGTGCTGTGTGTACAATATGGGGGGCTGTGTGTACAATATGAGGTGTTGTGTGTACAATATGAGGTGCTGTGTGTACAATATGGGGGGCTGTGTGTACAATATGGGGGGCTGTGTGTACAATATGGGGGGCTGTGTGTACAATATGAGGTGCTGTGTGTACAATATGGGGGGCTGTGTGTACAATATGAGGTGCTGTGTGTACAATATGGGGTGCTGTGTGTACAATATGGGGGTGCTGTGTGTACAATATGGGGGGCTGTGTGTACAATATGGGGGTGCTGTGTGTACAATATGGGGTGTTGTGTGTACAATATGAGGTGCTGTGTGTACAATATGGAGTGCTGTGTGTACAATATGGGGTGCTGTGTGTACAATATGGGGGGCTGTGTGTACAATATGAGGTGCTGTGTGTACAATATGGGGTGCTGTGTGTACAATATGGGGGGCTGTGTGTACAATATGGGGGGCTGTGTGTACAATATGGGGTGCTGTGTGTACAATATGGGGTGCTGTGTGTACAATATGGGGGGCTGTGTGTACAATATGAGGTGCTGTGTGTACAATATGAGGTGCTGTGTGTACAATATGAGGTGCTGTGTGTACAATATGGGGTGCTGTGTGTACAATATGGGGGGCTGTGTGTACAATATGGGGTGCTGTGTGTACAATATGGGGTGCTGTGTGTACAATATGGGGTGATGTGTGTACAATATGAGGTGCTGTGTGTACAATATGGGGTGATGTGTGTACAATATGAGGTGCTGTGTACAATATGAGGGGCTGTGTGTACAATATGAGGTGCTGTGTGTACAATATGGGGGGCTGTGTGTACAATATGGGGGTGCTGTGTGTACAATATGGGGTGTTGTGTGTACAATATGAGGTGCTGTGTGTACAATATGGGGTGCTGTGTGTACAATATGGGGGGCTGTGTGTACAATATGAGGTGCTGTGTGTACAATATGGGGTGCTGTGTGTACAATATGGGGGGCTGTGTGTACAATATGAGGTGCTGTGTGTACAATATGGAGTGCTGTGTGTACAATATGAGGTGCTGTGTGTACAATATGAGGTGCTGTGTGTACAATATGGGGTGTTGTGTGTACAATATGAGGTGCTGTGTGTACAATATGGGGTGCTGTGTGTACAATATGAGGTGCTGTGTGTACAATATGGGGTGCTGTGTGTACAATATGAGGTGCTGTGTGTACAATATGGGGTGCTGTGTGTACAATATGAGGTGCTGTGTGTACAATATGAGGTGCTGTGTGTACAATATGAGGTGCTGTGTGTACAATATGGGGTGTTGTGTGTACAATATGGGGTGCTGTGTGTACAATATGGGGTGCTGTGTGTACAATATGGGGTGTTGTGTGTACAATATGAGGTGCTGTGTGTACAATATGGAGAGCTGTGTGTACAATATGGAGTGCTGTGTGTACAATATGGGGGTGCTGTGTGTACAATATGGGGGTGCTGTGTGTACAATATGAGGTGCTGTGTGTACAATATGGGGGGCTGTGTGTACAATATGGGGTGCTGTGTGTACAATATGGGGGGCTGTGTGTACAATATGGGGTGTTGTGTGTACAATATGAGGTGATGTGTGTATAATATGGGGTGCTGTGTGTACAATATGAGGTGTTGTGTGTACAATATGGGGGGCTGTGTGTACAATATGGGGGCTGTGTGTATAATATGGGGTGCTGTGTGTACAATATGGGGGGCTGTGTGTACAATATGGGGGCTGTGTGTACAATATGGGGTGCTGTGTGTACAATATGGGGGGCTGTGTGTACAATATGGGGGGCTGTGTGTATAATATGGGGGCTGTGTGTACAATATGGGGTGTTGTGTGTACAATATGAGGTGCTGTGTGTACAATATGGGGTGCTGTGTGTACAATATGGGGTGCTATGTGTACAATATGAGGTGCTGTGTGTACAATATGGGGGGCTGTGTGTACAATATGGGGTGCTGTGTGTACAATATGGGGTGCTGTGTGTACAATATGAGGTGCTGTGTGTACAATATGGGGTGCTGTGTGTACAATATGGGGTGCTGTGTGTACAATATGGGGTGCTGTGTGTACAATATGAGGTGCTGTGTGTACAATATGGGGTGTTGTGTGTACAATATGGAGAGCTGTGTGTACAATATGGGGTGCTGTGTGTACAATATGAGGTGCTGTGTGTACAATATGGGGTGTTGTGTGTACAATATGGGGTGCTGTGTGTACAATATGGGGGGCTGTGTGTACAATATGGGGTGTTGTGTGTACAATATGAGGTGATGTGTGTACAATATGGGGGTGCTGTGTGTACAATATGAGGTGTTGTGTGTACAATATGGGGTGTTGTGTGTACAATATGGGGGGCTGTGTGTACAATATGGGGTGCTGTGTGTACAATATGGGGGGCTGTGTGTACAATATGGGGTGTTGTGTGTACAATATGAGGTGATGTGTGTACAATATGGGGGTGCTGTGTGTACAATATGGGGTGTTGTGTGTACAATATGGGGTGTTGTGTGTACAATATGGGGGGCTGTGTGTACAATATGGGGTGATGTGTGTATAATATGGGGTGCTGTGTGTACAATATGGGGGTGCTGTGTGTACAATATGAGGTGCTGTGTGTACAATATGGGGGGCTGTGTGTACAATATGGGGTGCTGTGTGTACAATATGGGGTGCTGTGTGTACAATATGGGGTGCTGTGTGTACAATATGGGGTGCTGTGTGTACAATATGGGGTGCTGTGTGTACAATATGAGGTGCTGTGTGTACAATATGGGGTGTTGTGTGTACAATATGAGGTGCTGTGTGTACAATATGGGGTGTTGTGTGTACAATATGGGGTGCTGTGTGTACAATATGGGGGTGCTGTGTGTACAATATGGGGTGTTGTGTGTACAATATGAGGTGCTGTGTGTACAATATGGAGAGCTGTGTGTACAATATGGAGTGCTGTGTGTACAATATGGGGGTGCTGTGTGTACAATATGGGGGTGCTGTGTGTACAATATGAGGTGCTGTGTGTACAATATGAGGTGCTGTGTGTACAATATGGGGTGTTGTGTGTACAATATGGGGTGCTGTGTGTACAATATGGGGGGCTGTGTGTACAATATGGGGTGTTGTGTGTACAATATGAGGTGATGTGTGTACAATATGAGGTGATGTGTGTATAATATGGGGTGCTGTGTGTACAATATGGGGTGTTGTGTGTACAATATGAGGTGATGTGTGTATAATATGGGGTGCTGTGTGTATAATATGGGGTGCTGTGTGTACAATATGGGGGCTGTGTGTACAATATGGGGTGCTGTGTGTACAATATGGGGGGCTGTGTGTACAATATGGGGGGCTGTGTGTATAATATGGGGGCTGTGTGTACAATATGGGGTGCTGTGTGTACAATATGAGGTGCTGTGTGTACAATATGGGGGTGCTGTGTGTACAATATGGGGTGCTGTGTGTACAATATGGGGTGTTGTGTGTACAATATGGGGTGCTGTGTGTACAATATGGGGGGCTGTGTGTACAATATGGGGGGCTGTGTGTACAATATGGGGGGCTGTGTGTACAATATGGGGTGCTGTGTGTACAATATGGGGGGCTGTGTGTACAATATGGGGTGCTATGTGTACAATATGGGGGGCTGTGTGTACAATATGGGGTGCTGTGTGTACAATATGGGGGGCTGTGTGTACAATATGGGGGGCTGTGTGTATAATATGGGGGCTGTGTGTACAATATGGGGTGCTGTGTGTACAATATGAGGTGCTGTGTGTACAATATGGGGGTGCTGTGTGTACAATATGGGGTGCTGTGTGTACAATATGGGGTGTTGTGTGTACAATATGGGGGGCTGTGTGTACAATATGGGGTGCTGTGTGTACAATATGGGGGGCTGTGTGTACAATATGGGGTGCTGTGTGTACAATATGGGGGGCTGTGTGTACAATATGGGGGGCTGTGTGTACAATATGGGGTGTTGTGTGTACAATATGGGGTGCTGTGTGTACAATATGGGGTGTTGTGTGTACAATATGAGGTGCTGTGTGTACAATATGAGGTGCTGTGTGTACAATATGGGGTGCTGTGTGTACAATATGGGGTGCTGTGTGTACAATATGGGGTGCTGTGTGTACAATATGAGGTGCTGTGTGTACAATATGAGGTGCTGTGTTTACAATATGAGGTGCTGTGTGTACAATATGGGGTGCTGTGTGTACAATATGGGGGGCTGTGTGTACAATATGGGGGGCTGTGTGTACAATATGGGGTGCTGTGTGTACAATATGAGGTGCTGTGTGTACAATATGAGGTGCTGTGTTTACAATATGGGGTGCTGTGTGTACAATATGGGGTGCTGTGTGTACAATATGGAGTGCTGTGTGTACAATATGGGGGGCTGTGTGTACAATATGGGGGGCTGTGTGTACATTAATGAGTAAAAAAAATCAACTTAAATGATTTTAGCAAATGGCTGCAATATAACAAAAAGAGTGAAAAATTTAAGGGGTCTGAATACTTTCCGTCCCCACTGTATTATTATGATAAGGGTTACAAATATGGAATCCTATGAAAAGTTTAAGAGTATGGAATTTATACTGATGTAAAATCCTTGTATTTTGAATAACCGGGAGGTTTTTCTGGTGCCATGACTTAGCTTTCAAGGTATGCGAGAAGTTAAGTTAATGACCTTTTCCAAACAGTCTCACAACCGTATTTCTGAGTTTTAGACGCAATGTCTGGAGAGTATGACAGAATTTAGACAGTTCTAAATATTTAATAGTTTCTGTTAAGTCAATGGTCATTCATAAATCGAATTGGACATGGAAAAAAATAACATTTAAACAATATAATTTGTATCCTATACTGCCCAAACTGAAAACTATGTGTAAGGACACTACAATTTCCCTAGAAGGGTTGTACAGGAAATGACGTGTGTTTTGACGTCTCTTGTGACGTGAAAGGCATTTCCACACCCACATTCTAGAGGAATATAGAGGGTTACACATGACAGGGAAGGGAAGATGAAAGAATTTTTGGGAGACGGAAAGAATCTTGGAAGGCGAGAGGATGTTGAGATCTTGAGTACAGAAAAATGTAGGAAGGAGAATCGAAGAAGTCATTTGGACACTCAGTTGATACTTCTAAAAACAAAAGAATCTTAAGCCATGGTAAAGTATTTATGGTTTTATTTTACCTTTTGGGTATTTGAAGTTGTTTTAGCATATGCTTAACTAAACAAATCAATGTTGGTAGTGTCCGTATTGGGAGTGAGTTGAATTTTAACTGCAGTACGAGTTCTTCTTCCTTTTAAACAAAGAGATAAATATCTTGTAATATCTCAACAACACTGACTTAAAGGTATTATGATTGGATTAGTTATAGTATGTGTTGAACCATAGATTCATTCTAAATTTTTTTTTTTTTTTTCTGTTAAACTGAATTATGGTAAATTATCAAGTTTGTATATGGTTAACAAAATTGTCCATATACTGTAAAAGAAATTTAAGCTTGAAGTCTATTTGTTTTGAGAAGAATCACAAGTGTTAAAGTCAACACCTAGCCTGTTTACATAAGTCCGTAGAGCCATGGAAAGCTATTTACTAAATGTTACTAAGTTTAAGTTTACTAAGACATAAAATGTTGAAATATGACATTGTGTAACAAGAGCTTGTGGTAAAATTGTATTATTAACTGTATTAACCATATATGATACTTGAAAGTATATATTATCTTTTTGTATTATCACCAAATAGATCTGATATTATTTCACGTTGAATTTTAGTTAATGAATATATATTTTTAGCACATTGTTGTACTCACTTGTCTTCAAAATAGCACGGATAAATGAACTTGAATTAATTGGCTATATTTGTAGAAAAATGTGAAAATCTCCCAAAACCACAGATTTTGCATAATAATTTGTAATATTTTCAGTATAAACATTCTGACAGTGCTTTATACATTTTGAGGTCCCGGGACCCTCTTGGCTTGCTGGATCATAAATTTCCTTTTCTCTGTTGGGTTTGTTTGGTTTCTGAACTGGATTTGATTAGTGTTAGATCTGCAGACAAGGAATGATAAATATGATCTTTCTTTAGACTTGTTTGCTCCCAGGCCATGCTGTGAGGTCAATGTAGGGCCATCATGATGTCCAGGAAGGGGAACCCAGTGAGATGGTGAGGTGAAGGCTTCCTTCATTTGTTGGAAGGAGTTCTTTAACCACTTATCCACCGGACACTTTAACCCCCTTCCTAACCAGACCAATTTTTAGTGCTCACACATTTTGAATGACAATTACTCAGTCATGCAACACTGTACCCATATGAAATGTTTGTCTTTTTTTTAACACACAAATAGAGGTTTCTTTTGGTGGTATTTGATTACCTCTGGGTTTTGTTTTTTTTGCGTTATAAATGAAATAAAAACCAAAAATTCTGTAAAAATATATATTTTTCTTTGTTTCTGTTATAATATTTTGCTAATTAGTCATTTTTCTTCATAAATGTTGGCCCAAATTCATACTGCTACATATCTTTGGTAAAAATAACCCAAATCTGTGTGTATTATTTAGTCTTTGTGAAAGTTATAGAGTCTACAAGCTATGGTGCCGATCACTGAAAATTGATCTCACCCTATGTACTGGCGGCTGATCTCATTTCTCATTGAGACCCTAACAAGCCAAGAAAGTACAAATACCCACCAAATGACCCCTTTTTGGAAAGTAGACATTCCAAAGTATTTAGTAAGTGGCGTGGTGAGTTTTTTGAAGTTGTCATTTTTTCCCACAATTCTTTGCAAAATGAATATTTTTTTCACAAATTTGTCATATTAACAGGCTATTTCTCACACACAGCATTTGCATACTTCCAAATACACCCCAAAATACATTCTACTGCTCCTCCTGAGTACAGCGATACCACATGTGTGAGACTTTTACACAGCCTGTCCACATACAGAGGTCAGACATGCAGGGAGCACCATCAGGTGTAGGAGCATAAATTACTCATCTAATTTGACTACCTATTACACTTTTGTAAGGCATTTGTTACTCTTTGCCCAAAAAAATAAATAAAAAAAAGGGGGTATATATGTAGTTAGGGTTTTTTTTTCTCCTCTCTCTCTCTCTCTTCCCTTATTTCTTTCTGTTGTCATGCAGTTCCCCCTTGCACCTTTCAGTTCTTCCACCAGCATGAGCCTAACACCACATAACCATGACCATCGCAATACCAGGTAATGGCCAACTTTGGGTAAGAAGATGTGGGAAAGAGAGTGCGTTCTGCCCTGACGAGCGCGCCTACCTGTCTATTGCAGCCCTGGCCACTCACACTCCTGCTCTAGGAGGTCCAGAGGATTTTTTCCAGGGAAGAAAGTGATTCCTCCAGTCCTGGCAGACCCCAGTACAAAGGGCGCAAATGTACACTTAAGAGAAAGCACACAGCTTCTCCTCTGAGGGCTCAGCTTCCGAAAGGCAAATGTTGGTCATGTGGAGATGACCCTATGCCCGGATTAGAACAGAGGCTGGGGAGGACTGAGAGTCTCTTTCTCTCTCTCTCTCTGTCTCCCTCTCTCTGTGTCTCTCTCTCTTTGTGTCTCTCTCTCTCTCTGTCTCTAATCAGAGAAGGTTGGAAGCCTGATCCCCAGTCAGGCGACCAAAATTGGGGGCAGGTTGGACTATTCCGGTACGGTAATAGTAGGTAATCATATAAAGCATATAATGACAGTAGTAAAATTATAATCAATTTTATTGATGCGGAGAACAAAACATGGTGATGCAATAACACTTAATAAAAGTACAAGTATAAAATAGTGGCTTCAGTAGTATACAGTACAACACAAAATCTCAGATATCATATTCCTCGACTAGTTTCGCGGACACAAGCCGCTTCGTCAGGAGGGAATCTGGAGATGAATAATTCTGACTAAACAGTCTGAACCTGACAGATAAAAAACATACAATGAAGTATACACAAAGTACATAATTAAACAATTTGTGTTCCAGCATCAAATTAACAATTGCGTAATAACATTTTTGTGGGGGGAACAGGGACGAGTCTGCTTACCCAGGCCCCAGTGGACCCCAAGCGCAGGGCCCCATCACCAGACGATGATCTCCCACGGCGACCTGGGGGAGCTAACGAGATAACGGTGGTAGTAAGAATAAAATTTGTACAATATATTATATTATAGGGGATTACGGTAACCTAGATTGCCATATACAGGAAGTGAGGCAAGGAGTGATGAGGGTAATAATGGAAATAGTGATGAGCAAGGGAGGGTGACTAGTGAATGATGTGCAAGTGACAAGACTTAAGTTGTCTCTATGTCGAGCGGGACACTTGGGTGGGCTGTTTTAGTGGAGGGGCCAATTTGTGCCCCCCACCCTGCAGACCCCATGTGCCCCACCCTTCATTTTTAATCAACCCCCACTGACACATTTGTGTTGCTTTGGGGGGGCCTCTATTTATTTGTACTTTTACCCTTCCTTATTACCACTATGGCTAATTATCAGCCCCGATGCAAACCTCCGAGACAGATGCCCATTAGGTTGGCCAGACACTTTTACCCTGGCTACCCACCCCTTTTTCCACATGCTTCTACCCAACCATGTGGTGCTGTCTTTGGCCCTCCATTATTTATATGCATATATGCAATTAGGTGTTTATGGGTTTATGTTTCGGGGGGCCGCTGCACCGGTTTCTAGGGTATTTACCTTCCCTAGTTCACCAATTTAAGTTTTTTCAAGCTTTTCCAATTATGGTTTTATCCTCATATTATCCTTGACCAACTTTCATATTGTTGTTTTTTACAATTGTTGTATTGGGACCTCTGCTTCCCCAGTCCTGGTCCCGGCCAGGGCGCCTGCGCGGGCCCCTCCTCCGGTGTTCTCCCGCGGCGGCCTGGTGAGGTTCCTGGTGGTGGGATCGGTCTCGGACACGGGACCGCCCCCTCCTCTTGCACTGGTCTTGGCTGGGACTATGTTCCCGTGGCCCTACGGCCGGTGCGCATGCGTGCGCGCGCGACCCCTTCGTGCGCGCGCTGTGTGGAACCTCTGACCCTGTGACGTCACGCGTCGGCGCCTTGTTGACACTCGGCGCAGCGTCGCAGGGTTGGGAGCTATTAATAGCAGGCTTTGCCTGCTAGTCTGATGGTTCGGTCTGTTGTTTCCGGGTCTTCATGCCCCGGCCAGCCCAGTGCAAGTTTAAGATGAGTACCTACCTACCTGTTTACTCAAGTCCCATACCCTTGGGCAGTAGTATTAATTTTTACTTCTAATATACTGGTTTCTCTCCTCAGTTGCCCTGGGCTCAGGTGAACATGCCTTGCTTTATGTTCGCTCATCGTTTGCAACCCTTATTATCTCTCCATCTACCCTACTATGGCATCAGCCCGTGGCAGGGTGCCCTCCTTGGCAACCCTTCTAGGCTCATACTATTATCAGGTACCGCTAGGCCCCTCCTCACTCCTTAGTTTTATACTGTCACACTCCCGTCCTTTCCTCTCCCTCCCTTTCTTTCCATTTTTATCCTCCCCACCCTCTCCCCCCTTCTTTTCTCCCCCCCCTGTCTCTCTCCCCCCTCCCCTCCAATCCAGTTTCCCCCCCCCCCTTCCTTCCCCGCTTTCTCCCTTCCTATCCCTCCCCTTCCTTTTCCCTTTTTTCCCTCCCCCCCCTCCCCCCGGCTTCCCCTCTTATTTCCTACCTTCCTCCTCCCTTCCCTACCATTCCTCACTCCACCCTCTCTTTCCCCCTTCTCCCTTGTCCCAATTCCCCTCACCGATCTACCCTCTTTACTGCCACACCACTTTAACACCTTTTATATCCCTATCATCACTTCTAACTCTTTTGGTCACTGTATGCAATCTTTTTTTCCTTGCACAATGCAACTTAAGTCTTGTCACTTGCACATCATTCACTAGTCACCCTCCCTTGCTCATCACTATTTCCATTATTACCCTCATCACTCCTTGCCTCACTTCCTGTATATGGCAATCTAGGTTACCGTAATCCCCTATAATATAATATATTGTACAAATTTTATTCTTACTACCACCGTTATCTCGTTAGCTCCCCCAGGTCGCCGTGGGAGATCATCGTCTGGTGATGGGGCCCTGCGCTTGGGGTCCACTGGGGCCTGGGTAAGCAGACTCGTCCCTGTTCCCCCCACAAAAATGTTATTACGCAATTGTTAATTTGATGCTGGAACACAAATTGTTTAATTATGTACTTTGTGTATACTTCATTGTATGTTTTTTATCTGTCAGGTTCAGACTGTTTAGTCAGAATTATTCATCTCCAGATTCCCTCCTGACGAAGCGGCTTGTGTCCGCGAAACTAGTCGAGGAATATGATATCTGAGATTTTGTGTTGTACTGTATACTACTGAAGCCACTATTTTATACTTGTACTTTTATTAAGTGTTATTGCATCACCATGTTTTGTTCTCCGCATCAATAAAATTGATTATAATTTTACTACTGTCATTATATGCTTTATATGATTACCTACTATTACCGTACCGGAATAGTCCAACCTGCCCCCAATTTTGGTCCCCTGACTGGGGATCAGGCTTCCAACCTTCTCTGATTATTGATTTCTGGATGATGGTACACTTGTATTAATGTTACCTTAATTTTCAAACTAGAGAGGCCACTTATTTAATCTCTCTCTGTCACTCTTTGTGTGTGTGTCTCTCTCTCTGTGTCTCTCTCTTTGTGTCTCTCTGTCACTCTTTGTGTGTGTGTCTCTCTCTCTCTGTCTCTCTCTCTGTGTCACTCTCTTTGTGTGTGTGTCTCTCTCTCTCTGTCTCTCTCTCTCTCTCTGTGTCTCTCACTGTCTCTCTGTCTCTCTCTCTGTGTCTCTCTCTCTGTCTCTCTCTCTCTCTCTCTGTGTCTCTCGCTCACTGTGTCGCTCTCTCTCTCTGTCTCTCTCTGTCTCTCTGTCTCTCTCTCTGTCTCTCTCTCTGTCTCTCTCTCTGTCTCTCTGTCTCTCTCTCTGTGTCTCTCTCTCTGTCTCTCTCTCTCTCTTTTTGTGTGTGTGTCTCTCTCTGTCTCTCTCTCTGTCTCTCTCTCTCTGTCTCTCTCTCTGTCTCTCTCTGTGTCTCTCGCTGTCTCTCTTCTCTCTCTTTGTGTGTGTCTCTCGCTGTCTCTCTCCGTCTCTCTCTCTCTCTCTTTGTCTCTCTCATGGCCAGGTATTGGATGCCTTTGCTATTCATACATCCAGAGAGGCAGCATCTCATTCTGAGGAACACTCAATGACAGGTAAGTCTTGCTATAATAGTAATGGGGATAGAAAGGGGGGGTGAGCAATGTATTACTGGAGGATGGGGGGGGGTTGCCCAGATTTATTTTATTTAAATTTGTTACTCTTTGCCTAAAAAAATAAATAAAAAAAGAGGGGAGTATATATGTAGTTAGGGTTTTTTTTTTCTTCTCTCTCTCTTCCCTTATTTCTCTCTGTTGCCATGCAGTCCCCCTTGTACCTTTCGGTTCTTCCACCAGCATGAGCCTAACACCACATAACCATGACTATCGCATTACCAGGTAATGGCCAACTTTGGGTAAGTAAGAAGATGTGGGAAAAAGAGTGCGTTCTGCCCTGACGAGGGTGTCTTCTTGTCTATTGCAGCCCTGGCCGCTCACACTCCCGCTCTAGGAGGTCCAGAGGATTTTTTCCAGGGAAAAAAGTGACTCCTCCAGTCCTGGCAGACCCCAGTACAAAGGGCGCAAATGTACGCTTAAGAGAAAGCACACAGCTTCTCCTCTGAGGGCTCAGCACCCGAAAGGCAAATGTTGGTCATGTGGAGATGACCCTATGCCCGGAAAGCTACTTTGCAGCAACTGCTTCAGGCAGCTTGCCAGAAACCAGGAGTACAAGAGTCAGCAGGTGTCAACCTTGCTCAAGAAAGTAGTCCCCAACTCCCTGGCAGAATTTTTCAGTCATCTCGGGCAACCAGGGACAGAAGCGGACGAACAGTGGGCCCTGCACCAGGTATAAACCCTCTCTAACCAGAGGGGTACCAGGCACTTCATTGGTGACTCCTGCCCAGCGGATTAGGCATGCTGATTCCCCAGACCCAGTATTACGGCCAACCTTCCAGGCAGAGGGAGAAGATATTGCTTCCTCCTCTGCAGAGGATCCTGAAGGTTCAGGCTTTGATTTTATGCTGATACCACCATTCATTAGGGCAGTAAAAGCTGCACTGGAATGGGAGGATCCGGAACCTCCTCCAAAGAAAGAGAAAACCTATTATCACACACCATACAATCTGATTTTAAATTGTGTGGCAATCACTGCACAACACGCATTCGTTGCCTGTATCCTTTCAGGGCACCCCAAATGCGATGCGATTCTGCTGTGATTGTCACGTGGGAGAACGTGCCTTTAAAAACATTGTGCGAAGCTTGTCGCTTCTTTTTGCACACGTAGGGCAGCCAAGTAAGTGGGCCGCCCCCATGCGAGTTGCAACATTGCGTACAAATCGCTTCTTGAAAATCGCATTGCAGGAACACTTGTCCCCTCTACGTGATATCAAATACCTCTGAAAAGATGTGATGGGAGGGCCCGTGGAACCAAGAATCCCTTGGAAAGGTTGGGAAACCCATGTTTCAGCTCCCCATACAAATCTTATGTCTAAGTCTAACCCTAAGTGAGTAAGAAAATATATCTTGGGTTACTTAAAATGGAACAGTAATATTTATCCACAATATCTCCCAGGATATATATAAAGACTATTCTTAGTTTGTTTAATTCTGAACAATACATGATCATTGAAAGAGCTGATCACATTGACCTCCGGAGAATGACTGTCTGGTCACCTGGGCTGCCTTAAGTGCTGTGTTAATTAAGATGCTAATTATATAGTTGCCTGCTAGGTTGTTGCTAGAGGGGAGGGAGGAGTATCCAGGAGCCAGCCCTACCTCCTTATCTAACCCCTTGTGTTAAAAGTCTATAAAAAGACTTGTATTTTGGTTCTAATAAACAGTCCATGTCAGCAGCTAAACAAGTCTCATCTTGTTTTGTGCTTGTGAGCGGTTGGAATATCTGATATCTATAATCAGAATGGGAGGAAGTGGTATATGATGAAAGCACTCAAGCGGAGTGTGGGACATTTTGTTACAGTGACCTAAGCACAGATCACTTTTCAGTGCATTAGCAGAGCCTGCTGCAAATGTGAACAAGCCTTTGGGTTCCATAGGAGGAACCTAAAGAAACAGGTAGCTACCTTTCCTCTTATGCCAGAAATAAGAGGCCTGTTTCAGGAGAAATGGGAAAAGGGGGAGAGAAAATCCTCCTCAACCAATAGGTTGCAGAAGTTGTATCCACTAACGGAGGAGGATGCGGCTCCTTTATCTAACCCACCAACGGTGGATGCGGCAGTCACCAGACTGGCCAAGAACGTGAAACTTCCGATGGAAGACTCTTCCTCCTTTCACGATATCCTTGATTGACGCATTGACATGGACTTAAGAAAGTTTTACCTTGCGGCAAGTGGCACTTGTAAGCCCAACATTACTTTAACATCTGTAGCAAGTGCTATCTGAGTGTGGGCGCAGAAATTGGAGTATGTGATCAAAAACCAGCTGCCAAAAGAAAAAAAATCATCAAGGCCCTTGATGAGATAAAACGCTCGGCGGACTTCACAGGTGAGGCAGCTATAGACATCATTCGATGGTCCTCCAGAGCCATGTTCAGTCACAGCCAAAAGAGCGCTGTGGCTAAAATCCTGGGCCGCTGACCCATCCTCAAAGCAGAATTGCTGTAAACTGCCTTTTGATGGGAAGGCGCTGTTTGGCCAAAAAACTGGAGACTGCCATCTCCAGGGTTACAGGAGGAAAATCAGGTCTTCTGCTCAAAGATCTAAGGTCCAGACGCCAGAGGGGGTAACCATCCAGAGGAGCGCCAAACAGGTACTGGGATTTCGGAGGCTTTCGCCCATCCAAGGACTTCAGAAGGCGTTGGAGGGGTACACAGTCAACCTTCGTAAGATCACAGAGAGCTAAGACTCCTGCGGCTCCCCAAGATACCCAGAAGCCCCTTTAACGCCAGGCCAGCCCAGGAGGCAGTTGGAGCCAGGTGGCTCAAAGTGACCCAGTTCCGGCAAGACCACTGCCAAAAAACGGCGGATTCAGTCCACAGTGGTGCAAGGCCATTATTGGCTGTTCAAACGGCAGCCTTCAGAACTACCTCAATCAATTTATCCGGATAGATTCAAGATGGAGTCTCTCCATACCATAATCCAGGTTTTTCAACCAGGAGACTGGAGGATTTCAGTGGACTTGTAATATGCCTACCAGCATGTCCCGATCCTTCAGTCATACCAGCAGTTCCTCAGATTTGCGTTGAGGGACAGGCATTACCAGAACAAGCTGAAGCCTACACAGAATATGGTCTACCTAGGGGCCAATTCAATACTCAAGCGGCCACAGCTTCTTTGCCACCTCAAACTCCCCAAAATCAGGGTGAAGTTCCAACAGGCATTGGCTGCACCAGTGATGTCATCATCCCAGTGCATGAGTCCTCTCGGGACGATGGCTTCATGTATTCCGATGATGTCCTGGGCTCACTGGAAACTAAGTTTTCCAACAAGGCTTCCTGATGCAGTGGAAGAGTTTGTCTAGTGCAGCCCATCAGGATCACCAGCTGGAGGCGCCAGAGACTGATTGTGATACAAACGCTAAACAGCATAGTCTATTAGGGCCGTAACAATGGATCATTGTTACCACAGATGCCAGCGTAAGCAGGGTGGGGCGCCATCTGCGAACAACTCGGGATCCAGTGCAGAGGGTAATTTCCCACTCAGAGCCTAGTTTCCAATATTCTGGAACTTCAAGCAACATTCATGGCATTGGCCACCTTGCTGCCTCACATACAGGGTAGCCCAGTCCTGCTCCATTTGGACAACATGGCAGCAGTGTCCTACATATAGCGACAAGGCCACATTGGCACAGCCAATCCCTCTTGAGAGAGGTGGAACCAATCATGACATTGGCACAAAAATATCTCCCAGATTTGAGGGCCATATATCTTCCAGGCTGTCAGAACTTGGAAGCGTATTGCCTATCCAGACAATTCATGGACCCCAATGAATGATCCCTTCATGCCGAAGTGTTCAAACAGAACATCCATGAGTGGGGGTGTCTGCAAGATGGGTATTTGTGCCTCATCAACCATCTGCAAGGCGAGCCGCTTCCTCTCACGCTACCCTCATCCATTAGCAGAGGGGATGGATGCCTTCACCCATCCTTGGGTTGGGCAACTGGCCTATGCCTTCCCTCCAGTTTCTTTAATCCTGAAATTCCTGAGAAGATTGGCAAAATTTGACAGTCATCACAGTATTTCCTTATTGGCCTCACAGACCATAGGTCTCTCTGGCAATGGATCTCAGGGTGTGCACACCGATCACTCTGCCGGTGACTCCTCATCTCCTGTCTGAAGGAGATACCCTACATCCGCAATCATCACGACTGGCCTTAGCAGCTTGGAGATTGTAAGGCAGGGGTTACAAGAGTTAGGATGTTCTCCAGAGGGTATTAGAACTTTACAGAGTTCCCTTAAAGGGGTCAACCGATGCCATTTACTCCACAATATGGAATAGGTTCACGAGCTTTGCAGCTGGACGTCAGTTTGACCCTAGTGACCCAAATGTATCTCAAATCCTGTCTTTCCTGCAATCCGGATTGGATTTGGGGCTCCGTTCGCTTAAGGTGCAAATTTCAGCCATCTCGGATTTTACCCAAAAGAAATGGGCAGCAAACCTGCTGGTGGAGCACTTCATTAGAGTTGTACTTAGACTACGCCCTCCCAAGAGAAATAGTTTCCCTCAATGGGACCTGGCAGTAGTCCTCAATTTTCTAGCAAACCCTCCTTGTACTTCGACAGAATTATGGGATATCGCCTCATTTTGTCCCAAAAGTGGCATCGCTATTTCATCCCTCCAGTGAATGGGTGCTTCCAGCCTTCCCAGCGGAATCAGATGCTGATATGCACGAGTTGGACATTCCAAAAGTCCTCAAAGCCTATCTCCAGGCTACTTCTACATTCAGACATTCTGACAGACTTTTTCATGATCATGAAAATTTAAAGAGGAAGAGGGCTTCGGCCAGAACCATCTCGGCCTGGATAGTAAAAATGATTCACCGGGCATATAGAGCGGCCGGAAAGGATCCTCCAGAGGTGGTTAGAGCTCAGTCAACCAGGGCGATGTCATCTTCTTGGGTGGCACAGGCAGGATTGTCTCTGGAGACCGTCTGCAAAGAGGCAAGCTGGTCCTCACATCAAACATTCTTAAAACACTACAGGGTGGATCCAGCAGCTCCTACTACAGTAAAGTTTGGGAGGAGAACCATCCAAGGTTTTATGTCTTTTGTCAATTAAAGACTAAGTTTGCAGCATTAAACCCTCCCTCTCAAAAGTTCATTATGTATCACATGTATGCTGCCATGTATTGGCGTCAGGAAAATTGTATCAAATACCGTAATTTTCCTTTCCTGACGCCAATACATGGCAGCATACGAACCCTCCTCTGATCTTTGTGCTTTATACGGAGAATGGGGGAGGTGGCTCTCAGTCAGACTTTTATAGAGCTAAACAGGTCCTGTGGGCGGATATAGGGGCGGAGCTATATCATATGTATGCTGCCATGTATTGGTGTCAGGAAATGAAAATTACGGTAAGTATTTGATACAATTTTCCATTATCGTGTATATATAGTGCAGCGCTACTATAAGGCTACTTTCACACTGAGGCGCTTTACAGGCGCTATAACACTAATAGCGTCTTGAAAAAGCCTTGAAAGCGCCTCTCCTCTCACTCCAGTGTGAAAGCCCCGAGAGCTCTCACCCTGGGGCGCTGCGCTGGCAGAAGAGCTGCACGATTCGGGCTAAAATGAGAATCACGATTTTTTTGCTTAGAAGATAGATCACGATTCTCGCGGCGTAATATCATCTTTCACATTAAAACAAAAAAAATGGGCTAACTTTACTGTTTCGTTTTTGTTTTTTTTCATTCATTGAAGTTTATTTTTTTCCAAAAAATTGCGTTTGAAAGACGGCTGGGCAAATACAGTGCGACATAAAATATTGCAGCAATTGAAATTTTATTCCCTAGGGTCTCTGCTAAAATATATATAATGTTTGGGTGTTCCAAGTAATTTTCTAGCAAAAAATATTGATTTTAACTTAAGAAAGAAGTGTCAGAAAAAGATTTAGACTTTAAGAGCCTATTCACACCTGAGCGTTTTGTAGCTTGAAGCCTGAAGCTACAAAACGCTGGAGGGGAAAAAATCAATGATTCTCTATGGAGATGGTTCACATCTCCACTCCGAAACGCCTGAAGCGCAAACAAGTTCTGGACCCTTCTTTGTCGCGCGAATGGGGCAGATTTGGGCGTTTTTCTGCTTTTTACATTGGTGACCTTTTGCCCTGCACAAAATCGCGGCAAATCGCAGTAAAAAAAAAAACACGCTTCAAAATTGCGGTAAAAACCGCCGCAAAATATCGTGATTTTCTGCCCGAAAATGCCAAGCTCAGGTGTGAATGGGGCCTAAGTGGTTAAACTTCCTGCATTTACACGTTTTTTAAAAACTTGGCAGACTGCCCGGATTATTTATTTACACAGAAGTTCTATCCCTTTGATCAAAGAAGGAGGAGTTATACAATATTTCTTTTTAAAAAACTTGGCAGACTGCCCGGATGTTTTCTTTTGACAGCTGAGAGAGCAGAAAAGTCTCTCCACTTGTTATATGAAAGAATCGGCAACCTCTGCAACAGAGATCGTCAGTGGGGTTGAATCGAGATCACGATTTTTTACACGATATTGTGCAGCTCTAGCTGGCAGGACGCTAAAAAAAGTCCTGCAAGCCGCATCTTTGCAGTGCTGTAGGAGCGGTGAATAAACCCCTGCTAAAGCACGCCTTCCCATTGAAATCAATGGACAGGGGCACTGTAGCTGGGCACAGAATCATTACTATAACCAAACCGGGTGGCATAGCCATGGGGGCACGTTACGCCCCAAGTGTGGCAAATATAGTACTGAACAAATGGGAACAGGAAACCATTTTTAAAAATAGAAACCGATCACTTTTCTTCTACAAAAAGGTATATCGATGATGTTATTTTATTTTGGGAGGGTTCCCAAATATGTTTTGAAGTATTTTTGGCACAAATGAATAACAACAAATATGGTTTAAATTTTTCAGCAGAATATAGCTTTAAAACTGTTAATTATCTTGACCTGACACTTACCAAACATTTGGATAGGATTGACACGAAAACATTTTTTCAAAGAGACGGTGTCAGGAAAGGTCCCCTCCGCTGGTAATATCGATCATTTGGCATGCAGTACTGAGGTCCACCAGCAGGTGTCTCCTGGCAGTTCGGAGCTGTCAGAAGAGCTTTTTCCTGCTGGTATTCTGTCACCTTTGGGCCGCAGTACTGGTGTCCACCAGCAGGGGAATCCTGGCAGTGTGGAGCAGGTATTCCCCTCTGCAGACAGGTGTCACCTGACCTTAAAGCGGGGGTCCACCTATCTATCCTTTTTTTTTTTTTTTTTAGTTCATTCCCAAACTTTTCTTCTCAGCATTACATACTCACATGTTCTGTGTAATATGTCCGCCTGTGTCAGATTTCGTCGGAAAGAATAACTTATATTATTCACTGCAGGCGGTTTCCATCTTCATTGTGGGCATTTGAAGCCCACAAGCATTTATTTCCTGGATGTGGTGAATGCTGTGCTCCCAGCATTCACCGCTCGTTCCCGCACATGCTCAGTGGCATCCTGGGAAGCCTGAGACTAGCTCCCAGGAGTATGGGAGAGGCTAGAAACACGCCTACTCCCACGGGAGGAGAACCAGGAAGTGCAAAGAAGAATAGAAAAATAAAAGGTAATTACGGCGATTTACATTTTTTTAAGCGGCATGTCAGCATCTAGGCAAGGAAGAGAATACATACAGATATTGTTCAAAATGTGGGTGGAACCCCGCTTTAATTAGCAGCTGCAGTATAAATACCCGGCAGGCACACACATATCTTGCCCTGGTATTGTCCTTGAGCCCTGACCTGCATCCTGATTACCTGATTCCTAGAACCTGATCCTGTTCCCTGTCTGTTACCCGAACCCTGGACCCTGAGCCTTGTATCTGACCCGTCCCTCCTGTGATCCATCCACCCTCTCTTGTCCTGTTTGTTTCCCTTCCCCATCTGCTGACCTCCCATTGATGACCCCGGCCTGGCTCTGTTTACGATCTCGGTATTTCCCTTACTTGTATATACTTGTTCTGTTATTATTATTATTTGTGGGGTTCTGTTTTGTATTGGTTGTGGTGTACTGAGTGATATTGGAGGTATTTGTGTTATATTTATTCATTTATCTTTAATAAATCAGTTATATTTTCACTTCTACACGTCTGGGTTTCCTCTGTTGCAGTCCACACAGTTCTGGTCTTATCTGGTACATGACAGACGGACAGAAATGGATTTGTGCCAACCCAGAGCTGCCATCATCCCCAGTGGATAGAGGCTATCCCAAAGGGGCAGTACATGAGATTAAGACGTAATGGCGACACTAATGAAGAATTTTTTATCCAAAGCAGAAATACTCACTAGTAGGTTCCTCGAAAAAGGCTATCCATTGGAGACATTAGTCAAAGAGTTGGACCAGGTTTCTTTAACCACTTCCCACCCGGCCACTGCACATATACGGCCGGGTGGGCGCTCTCTCCTTCTGAGTTGACGTTCAGGAACGTCCCTCAGAAGGAGTGGGATCGCGCGCACGTGTGCCCGTGCAGCGGCGCGATCCCGATGCGCTCGTGTCACCCGGACACGGCGCATCTCCGATCGGCAGGAGGGCTCTGCGATTGGCCCTCCTGATCACATGACGGCCGTGTCGAATCACAGCCGTCATGTAATGTAAACACAGAGCCGGTCTGCTCTCCTCATACGGAAGTTGTCAGTGAGGAGAGGAGAGCGGATCGCTGCAGCTGGCTGGTGATCAGTGAGTATGAGCTGTTTTTTACAGCTTTTTACTCACTGATCACCAGTCTAGTGACCCCACACAATGTAAAAACACAAAACAAACACTAAGTAAACACACAATGTCCCCAAAACACGTCCCCAAAACACGTCCCCAAAACACATGTCCCCCACATAAGTCCCCGTAAAATAACATGTCCCAATGATTATCTGCACACATATGTCACCTGCGCACATCTGTACATGATCATTTGCGCACGTGTCCGTGATCACACGAACCAATTATTATACACTTAACGGGATTTTTTTTTAACAAAAACATGTAGCAGAATATGTTTTGGCTTAAATTTATGACAAAATTTGATTTTATTGGATTTGTTTTAAAATAGAAAGAAGAAAATATTGTTTTTTTTTCCAAATTTCCGCTCTTTTTTCGCTTATATCGCAAAAAATAAAAAACAGAGTCGTGAATAAATACCACCAAAAGAAAGCTCTATTTGTGTGAACAAAATGATAAAAACTTAATTTGGGTACAGCGTAGCATGACCGCGCAATTGTCATTGAAAGTGTGAGAGCGCTGAAAGCTGAAAGTTGGGCTGGGAAGGAGGGGGGCGAAAGTGCCCGGTATTGAAGGGGTTAATGGATAGACAATCACTTTTAATTACTAAGAAAAAAACTGAATGTAAAGGAGAAGTGGCGTTTATATCAGGGTTTTACAGACAATACAAACAAGTCGAAAAACATCTTTAGATAATTTTGTCCGATTCTTTTAAAAGATAAGGATCTCCAATCCACAATACCTCCAAAGCCCAAATTTATATATAGGAAGGCCCCAGGATGAAGAAATATAATTGCCCGCAATGTTCCAGACCTTCAGGCTTCCACTATTGTACCAGGTGCAAAGCCTGTAGAACTACTAGAAGATTGGGCACAGCAAAAAAAAAAAATCACCCATGTCCTCTCATTAGAGACACAACAAAAATGTAGCATTAAACCATTAATTACATGAAATTCGGATCATGACACCTACGTACTGGAGTGCCCACGCTCCCTCCAATATGTGGGTAGAACCACACGCCAATTGAGGGTCACGATAAATGAGCACCTTGCCAATATAAAAAAAAAAAGGTTTTTTAAATCACAGTATGTCTAAACATTTCAAGCTCTTCCATGATAGTGATCCGACACTACTAACATTTTATGGAATTGATAAAATATCCAAGCATTGGAGGGGTTCACATATCAAACGATCTCACAAAATCAAACCCAGTGGCTGGATAAATTGTGAAGTATGCAGCCATTGGGTATGAATATAGAACTGGATCCAAATTGTTTTCTGGCCAACGACTAATCCAACAAATAAGAATATCACGCGTTTTTCCCCATTAACCATATAGGTTTATCATGCATTTTATTATAAGTGGTTATCACAATGTACCATTAAGCTTGCATTTATAATTTTATCTGTGTTTATTTTATCTTTAAACCTTTTTTTTTTTATTATACTGAAGGGGTTTTTATTCATTGTTAAAGCGGAGTTCCACCCAAAAGTGGAACTTCCGCTCATCTGATTCCTCCCCCTCCTCCAGTGCCACAATTGGCACCTTTCAGGGGGGAGGGGGGTGCAGATACCTGTATTTGACAGGTATCTGCACCCACTTCCGGGAATAGACTCCCGCGGGAGTCACGCCCCCTCCCGCACCGCCCCGCTGTCTCCTGGGAAACACACAGGTCCCAGGAGATAGCGGGGACCACTTAGGACGCGCAGCGCGACTCGCGCATGTGCAGTAGGGAATGGGGAAGTGAAGCCGCAACGCTTCACTTCCTTATTCCCTCACCAAAAATGGCGGCGGCAGCAGCCGAGAGCCGAGATATTGTTCAGCTTCGGACTTCGACATCGCTGGACTCCAGGACAGGTAAGTGTCCGTTTATTAAAAGTCAGCAGCTGCAGTATTTGTAGCTGGCTGGACTTTAATAATTTTTTTTTCAGGTGGACTCCCTCTGTGCAATATCATAGAAAGAATGTTTTTTATTATTACCAATGTAAACCGACACTGCGGCTGCTAATTATCAAATTTTCCCTTTCAACTAGTGTGTTAAATTTGGCTCCACACTATAAATAACATGCCCTCTAGTCACCAGGTACGCTTCCTGATGACGTAATTACGAAACGTACGTCGGGGCGGTACCTGGTCACATTATTCCACGTCACTTCTGGTCCCTCTGATTGTTTCCGGTCGGGTTGGTGGAAAGCACACCAACCACGGAGGTGGAAGCAAGGCGCCACACAAGCCATTCAGCAGAAACAAGCCAGCAGCCCCAGTGCTGGGTAAAGGCACATTTCAATGTAAGCGGTCAACCAGCCTTTGCTTTTTTATATCTACTTTTAAATAAATAGGATTACGCTATGGATGTCTATTATTTCTTTCATATATCCCAAACTCTGAGGAGGAAGGATTCCATACATCTCCAGTCTATGTGAGCAGCACTATCCTGCCAAAGACGTTCTTGGCTCTCTTTTTAATGAAAGAAGTCAAATCTTTCTGGTAAGCAGGTTGCATATCTAGAAGACGTTGTGTGTCCTTCAGTGGTTGGTGAAGGATATTCACTACTTCTTTAGAAGATCATCCACACACAAGCATTTATTATTATTATATATCACTATGAACTTTTGATTGGGACTATTCACTTCTTCAACTATTAATCACGATTCTTTTCAATGTTATGAGATCATCGAAGTTGATTATTTATCTTAATCACATTTATATATGTTAATCAGTACAAACTATGGTATTGAGTTTTCTCCATATAAGTGCCCTCTGCACATACGCAAGCCACGCCCAACCGCTGGCAATGCGCCGCTTTGCGGGTGGTTTTAACCCTTTTTCGCCCGCTAGTGGGTGTTAAAAGCGCCACGCTAGCGGCTGAAAAACCTCCGCAAAAATGATGGTAAAGCGCCGCTAAAAATAGCAGGGCTTTACCGCCGACGCCCCCAACTCCCCAGTGTGAAAGTAACTTAATGATAACTCTAATACCACACCTTGTACAAATATAAATAAAACGAAGCGGGGAAGGAGAAGCCGGAGGAAGATGTGGACAAGATGGCCGAAGGAAGAAGCAGAGGATGCAGAGGAAGAAGCGGGGGAAGAACAAGATGGAGGATGAAAACAGAATGAAGAACAGAAGAAGATGGAAGAAGAAGCGGGGAAAGAGCAAGGGATTAATAAAGGAATTGTCAAAAACCGTCTCTTGTCATTTTTAACATTTTTGACACTTTTTTTGTGCAATGGTAGGGGTACCATTACCATTTCACATGGGGGGGGGGGCAGGATCTGGGGGTCCCCTTGTTAAAGGGGGCTTCCAGATTCCAATAAGCCTCCTGCCAGCAGACCCCCACAACCACCGTTCAAGGGTTGTGGGGATGAGGCCCTTGTCCCCATCCACATAGGGACATCCTCCCCATGTTGAGGGAATGTGGCCTGGTACGGTTCAGGAGGGGGGGGGGGCGCTCTCTCATCCCCCCCTCTTCTCCTGCGACCTGCCAGGTTGCGTGCTCGGATAAGGGTCTGGTATGGATTTTTGGGGGGACCCCACGCCATTTTTTTTTTAAATTTTGGTTCGGGGTTCCCCTTAATATTCATACCAGACCCTAAGGGCCTGGTAATGCACTGTGGGGGAATCCCATGCCGTTTTTTTCAATGACTTTTATGTGTATTGCCGTGACCCGACAATTCATTAATAGCCGGCACTAGCGCTAGTACTAGTTTTGAATGACTTTTTTCCTTTGAAATGTCATTTTGCTGTCAGACTATTCTAAACACAGGAAACATGCGCCCCTTTACAGGCACACTATAGACACCCCCCAGGTATGAAATTTAAAGGAATATTACACTTTTATTGTTTCACTTTAAGCATTATTAAAATCACTGCTCCTGAAAAAACGTCTGTTTTTAAAACTTTTTTTTGCATTGATCCATGTCCCCTGGGGCAGGACCCGGGTCCCCAAACACTTTTTATGACAATAACTTGCAAATAAGCCTCTAAAATGAGCACTTTTGATTTCTCCCATAGACTTTTATAGGGTGTTCCGCAATTTTTCGAATTTGCCGCGAACACCCCAAATTGTTCGTTATTCGGCTAATGGGCGAACAGCCGATGTTTGAGTGGAACAGACAGCCCATCCCTACTGGCTATTGAACTTCCTTTTTCTAGTCCCATCGTACGCGCTTAACGTCACCGCGTTTTGGACGGTCGGACTTTGGTGTGACTGTGTGTAGGCAAGACCGCTGGAATGGAATTCCGTCAGAGAAACCTTCAGAGTTTATTCCAACGAGAAAACCAGTTATGTGTACGAGGCACTACAGTATACAGCAGCTGTGATATTTGATATTATATATATGGCTTATACTATTTGACTATGGAGGAAGAGGACGGACATGATCACATGACTATGGAGGAAGAGGACGGACATGATCACAGTGACTATGGAGGAAGAGGAGGGACATGATCACATGACTATGGAGGAAGAGGACGGACATGATCACAGTGACTATGGAGGAAGAGGACGGACATGATCACATGACTATGGAGGAAGAGGAGGGACATGATCACAGTGACTATGGAGGAAGAGGACGGACATGATCACAGTGACTATGGAGGAAGAGGAGGGACATGATCACAGTGACTATGGAGGAAGAGGACGGACATGATCACAGTGACTATGGAGGAAGAGGACGGACATGATCACAGTGACTATGGAGGAAGAGGACGGACATGATCACAGTGACTATGGAGGAAGAGGAGGGACATGATCACAGTGACTATGGAGGAAGAGGAGGGACATGATCACAGTGACTATGGAGGAAGAGGAGGGACATGATCACATGACTATGGAGGAAGAGGAGGGACATGATCACAGTGACTATGGAGGAAGAGGACGGACATGATCACATGACTATGGAGGAGGAGGAGGGACATGATCACAGTGACTATGGAGGAAGAGGACGGACATGATCACATGACTATGGAGGAGGAGGAGGGACATGATCACAGTGACTATGGAAGAAGAGGAGGGACATGATCACAGTGACTATGGAGGAAGAGGAGGGACATGATCACATGACTATGGAGGAAGAGGACAGACATGATCACAGTGACTATGGAGGAAGAGGACGGACATGATCACAGTGACTATGGAGGAAGAGGAGGGACATGATCACAGTGACTATGGAGGAAGAGGAGGGACATGATCACATGACTATGGAGGAAGAGGAGGGACATGATCACAGTGACTATGGAGGAAGAGGACGGACATGATCACATGACTATGGAGGAGGAGGAGGGACATGATCACAGTGACTATGGAGGAAGAGGAGGGACATGATCACATGACTATGGAGGAAGAGGAGGGACATGATCACAGTGACTATGGAGGAAAAGGACGGACATGATCACAGTGACTATGGAGGAAGAGGACGGACATGATCACAGTGACTATGGAGGAAGAGGACGGACATGATCACAGTGACTATGGAGGAAGAGGACGGACATGATCACAGTGACTATGGAGGAAGAGGAGGGACATGATCACATGACTATGGAGGAAGAGGACGGACATGATCACATGACTATGGAGGAAGAGGACGGACATGATCACAGTGACTATGGAGGAAGAGGAGGGACATGATCACAGTGACTATGGAGGAAGAGGACGGACATGATCACATGACTATGGAGGAAGAGGAGGGACATGATCACAGTGACTATGGAGGAAGAGGACGGACATGATCACAGTGACTATGGAGGAAGAGGAGGGACATGATCACATGACTATGGAGGAAGAGGACGGACATGATCACAGTGACTATGGAGGAAGAGGAGGGACATGATCACAGTGACTATGGAAGAAGAGGAGGGACATGATCACAGTGACTATGGAAGAAGAGGAGGGACATGATCACAGTGACTATGGAGGAAGAGGACGGACATGATCACAGTGACTATGGAGGAAGAGGACGGACATGATCACAGTGACTATGGAGGAAGAGGACGGACATGATCACAGTGACTATGGAGGAAGAGGAGGGACATGATCACATGACTATGGAGGAAGAGGACGGACATGATCACAGTGACTATGGAGGAGGAGGAGGGACATGATCACAGTGACTATGGAGGAAGAGGACGGACATGATCACAGTGACTATGGAGGAAGAGGAGGGACATGATCACATGACTATGGAGGAAGAGGACGGACATGATCACAGTGACTATGGAGGAGGAGGAGGGACATGATCACAGTGACTATGGAGGAAGAGGACGGACATGATCACATGACTATGGAGGAGGAGGAGGGACATGATCACAGTGACTATGGAGGAAGAGGACGGACATGATCACAGTGACTATGGAGGAAGAGGACGGACATGATCACATGACTATGGAGGAAGAGGACGGACATGATCACATGACTATGGAGGAGGAGGAGGGACATGATCACAGTGACTATGGAGGAAGAGGACGGACATGATCACAGTGACTATGGAGGAGGAGGAGGGACATGATCACAGTGACTATGGAGGAAGAGGACAGACATGATCACAGTGACTATGGAGGAAGGACGGACATGATCACAGTGACTATGGAGGAAGAGGACAGACATGATCACAGTGACTATGGAGGAAGGACGGACATGATCACAGTGACTATGGAGGAAGAGGAGGGACATGATCACAGTGACTATGGAGGAAGAGGAGGGACATGATCACAGTGACTATGGAGGAGGAGGACGGACATGATCACATGACTATGGAGGAAGAGGACGGACATGATCACATGACTATGGAGGAAGAGGACGGACATGATCACATGACTATGGAGGAAGAGGACGGACATGATCACATGACTATGGAGGAAGAGGACGGACATGATCACAGTGACTATGGAGGAAGAGGACGGACATGATCACATGACTATGGAGGAAGAGGACGGACATGATCACAGTGACTATGGAGGAAGAGGACGGACATGATCACAGTGACTATGGAGGAAGAGGACGGACATGATCACAGTGACTATGGAGGAAGAGGACGGACATGATCACAGTGACTATGGAGGAAGAGGAGGGACATGATCACAGTGACTATGGAGGAAGAGGACAGACATGATCACAGTGACTATGGAGGAAGAGGACGGACATGATCACAGTGACTATGGAGGAAGAGGAGGGACATGATCACAGTGACTATGAAGGAAGAGGAGGGACATGATCACATGACTATGGAGGAAGAGGAGGGACATGATCACATGACTATGGAGGAAGAGGAGGGACATGATCACAGTGACTATGGAGGAAGAGGATGGACATGATCACAGTGACTATGGAGGAAGAGGAGGGACATGATCACATGACTATGGAGGAAGAGGAGGGACATGATCACATGACTATGGAGGAAGAGGACGGACATGATCACATGACTATGGAGGAAGAGGAGGGACATGATCACAGTGACTATGAAGGAAGAGGAGGGACATGATCACAGTGACTATGGAGGAAGAGGACGGACATGATCACAGTGACTATGAAGGAAGAGGAGGGACATGATCACAGTGACTATGGAGGAAGAGGAGGGACATGATCACAGTGACTATGGAGGAATAGGACGGACATGATCACAGTGACTATGGAGGAAGAGGACGGACATGATCACAGTGACTATGGAGGAAGAGGACGGACATGATCACAGTGACTATGGAGGAAGAGGAGGGACATGATCACAGTGACTATGGAGGAAGAGGAGGGACATGATCACAGTGACTATGGAGGAAGAGGACGGACATGATCACATGACTATGGAGGAAGAGGACGAACATGATCACATGACTATGGAGGAAGAGGACGGACATGATCACATGACTATGGAGGAAGAGGAGGGACATGATCACAGTGACTATGGAGGAAGAGGAGGGACATGATCACATGACTATGGAGGAAGAGGAGGGACATGATCACATGACTATGGAGGAAGAGGACGGACATGATCACATGACTATGGAGGAAGAGGACGGACATGATCACATGACTATGGAGGAAGAGGAGGGACATGATCACAGTGATTATGGAGGAAGAGGAGGGACATGATCACATGACTATGGAGGAAGAGGACGGACATGATCACAGTGACTATGGAGGAAGAGGACGGACATGATCACATGACTATGGAGGAAGAGGACGGACATGATCACAGTGACTATGGAGGAAGAGGACGGACATGATCACAGTGACTATGGAGGAAGAGGACGGACATGATCACAGTGACTATGGAGGAAGAGGACGGACATGATCACAGTGACTATGGAGGAAGAGGAGGGACATGATCACATGACTATGGAGGAGGAGGACAGACATGATCACAGTGACTATGGAGGAGGAGGACAGACATGATCACAGTGACTATGGAGGAAGAGGAGGGACATGATCACAGTGACTATGGAGGAAGAGGAGGGACATGATCACAGTGACTATGGAGGAAGAGGACGGACATGATCACATGACTATGGAGGAAGAGGAGGGACATGATCACATGACTATGGAGGAAGAGGACGGACATGATCACATGACTATGGAGGAAGAGGAGGGACATGATCACATGACTATGGAGGAAGAGGACGGACATGATCACATGACTATGGAGGAAGAGGACGGACATGATCACAGTGACTATGGAGGAAGAGGAGGGACATGATCACAGTGACTATGGAGGAGGCGGACGGACATGATCACATGACTATGGAGGAAGAGGACGGACATGATCACATGACTATGGAGGAAGAGGACGGACATGATCACATGACTATGGAGGAAGAGGACGGACATGATCACATGACTATGGAGGAAGAGGACGGACATGATCACAGTGACTATGGAGGAAGAGGACGGACATGATCACAGTGACTATGGAGGAGGAGGACGGACATGATCACAGTGACTATGGAGGAGGAGGAGGGACATGATCACAGTGACTATGGAGGAGGAGGACGGACATGATCACATGACTATGGAGGAAGAGGAGGGACATGATCACAGTGACTATGGAGGAAGAGGACGGACATGATCACATGACTATGGAGGAAGAGGACGGACATGATCACAGTGACTATGGAGGAGGAGGAGGGACATGATCACAGTGACTATGGAGGAGGAGGACGGACATGATCACATGACTATGGAGGAAGAGGACGGACATGATCACATGACTATGGAGGAAGAGGACGGACATGATCACAGTGACTATGGAGGAAGAGGAGGGACATGATCACAGTGACTATGGAGGAGGAGGACGGACATGATCACATGACTATGGAGGAAGAGGACGGACATGATCACATGACTATGGAGGAAGAGGACGGACATGATCACATGACTATGGAGGAAGAGGACGGACATGATCACATGACTATGGAGGAAGAGGACGGACATGATCACAGTGACTATGGAGGAAGAGGACGGACATGATCACATGACTATGGAGGAAGAGGACGGACATGATCACAGTGACTATGGAGGAAGAGGACGGACATGATCACAGTGACTATGGAGGAAGAGGACGGACATGATCACAGTGACTATGGAGGAAGAGGAGGGACATGATCACAGTGACTATGGAGGAAGAGGACGGACATGATCACAGTGACTATGGAGGAAGAGGACGGACATGATCACAGTGACTATGGAGGAAGAGGAGGGACATGATCACATGACTATGGAGGAAGAGGACAGACATGATCACAGTGACTATGGAGGAAGAAGAGGGACATGATCACATGACTATGGAGGAAGAGGAGGGACATGATCACATGACTATGGAGGAAGAGGAGGGACATGATCACAGTGACTATGGAGGAAGAGGACGGACATGATCACAGTGACTATGAAGGAAGAGGATGGACATGATCACAGTGACTATGGAGGAAGAAGACGGACATGATCACAGTGACTATGGAGGAGGAGGAGGGACATGATCACAGTGACTATGGAGGAAGAGGAGGGACATGATCACATGACTATGGAGGAAGAGGAGGGACATGATCACAGTGACTATGGAGGAAGAGGACGGACATGATCACAGTGACTATGAAGGAAGAGGATGGACATGATCACAGTGACTATGGAGGAAGAAGACGGACATGATCACAGTGACTATGGAGGAGGAGGAGGGACATGATCACAGTGACTATGGAGGAAGAGGAGGGACATGATCACATGACTATGGAGGAAGAAGACGGACATGATCACAGTGACTATGGAGGAGGAGGAGGGACATGATCACAGTGACTATGGAGGAAGAGGACGGACATGATCACATGACTATGGAGGAAGAGGACGGACATGATCACATGACTATGGAGGAAGAGGAGGGACATGATCACAGTGACTATGGAGGAAGAGGACGGACATGATCACAGTGACTATGGAGGAAGAAGAGGGACATGATCACATGACTATGGAGGAAGAGGACGGACATGATCACAGTGACTATGAAGGAAGAGGATGGACATGATCACAGTGACTATGGAGGAAGAAGACGGACATGATCACAGTGACTATGGAGGAGGAGGAGGGACATGATCACAGTGACTATGGAGGAAGAGGAGGGACATGATCACATGACTATGGAGGAAGAGGAGGGACATGATCACAGTGACTATGGAGGAAGAGGACGGACATGATCACAGTGACTATGAAGGAAGAGGATGGACATGATCACAGTGACTATGGAGGAAGAAGACGGACATGATCACAGTGACTATGGAGGAGGAGGAGGGACATGATCACAGTGACTATGGAGGAAGAGGAGGGACATGATCACATGACTATGGAGGAAGAAGACGGACATGATCACAGTGACTATGGAGGAAGAGGACGGACATGATCACATGACTATGGAGGAAGAGGACGGACATGATCACATGACTATGGAGGAAGAGGACGGACATGATCACAGTGACTATGGAGGAAGAGGAGGGACATGATCACAGTGACTATGGAGGAAGAGGACGGACATGATCACAGTGACTATGGAGGAAGAGGACGGACATGATCACAGTGACTATGGAGGAAGAGGACGGACATGATCACAGTGACTATGGAGGAAGAGGAGGGACATGATCACATGACTATGGAGGAAGAGGACGGACATGATCACAGTGACTATGGAGGAAGAGGACGGACATGATCACATGACTATGGAGGAAGAGGACGGACATGATCACATGACTATGGAGGAAGAGGACGGACATGATCACATGTCTATGGAGGAAGAGGAGGGACATGATCACATGACTATGGAGGAAGAGGAGGGACATGATCACATGACTATGGAGGAAGAGGAGGGACATGATCACATGACTATGGAGGAAGAGGACGGACATGATCACATGACTATGGAGGAAGAAGACGGACATGATCACAGTGACTATGGAGGAAGAGGAGGGACATGATCACAGTGACTATGGAGGAAGAGGACGGACATGATCACATGTCTATGGAGGAAGAGGAGGGACATGATCACATGACTATGGAGGAAGAGGACGGACATGATCACATGACTATGGAGGAAGAGGACGGACATGATCACATGACTATGGAGGAAGAGGACGGACATGACGGGGGGTTACTGGGTGTAAATAGAAAATAAGATCTTATTACCTCCTCTACTGAAACTTCCAGCGATGTCTCCTCTCTACTTCCTCCCGACTCACCTCTCACTCAGAACTTCTTGACTGTACCTGACATCACTTCCTGTCTGTACCTGACATCACTTCCTGTCTGTACCTGACATCACTTCCTGTCTGTACCGGACATCACTTCCTGTCTGTATTCCATAGAGACTTCCTGTCTCTATGGTAGAAGTGAGATCACCACCTTGTGGAGCTCAGAAGAACTGCAGCCCGGAGAACCGTCTGGTGGTGTGAACACGGACTTGTACTGTGTATGTACTGCACACTGATCAGCCATAACATTATGACCACTGATAGTGACGTCATCGCGCCGGCTGCCTGTGTTTCCAAGCCTCGGTTTCAGCTCCCATAGAGACTGAAATCCTGCTGGACGGACCCCCCACTTTCTCTCTTCAGGATGGACGGACCCCCCACTTTCTCTCTTCTGGATGGACGGACCCCCCACTTTCTCTCTTCTGGATGGACGGACCCCCCACTTTCTCTCTTCTGGATGGACGGACCCCCCACTTTCTCTCTTCTGGATGGACGGACCCCCCACTTTCTCTCTTCTGGATGGACGGACCCCCCACTTTCTCTCTTCTGGATGGACGGACCCCCCACTTTCTCTCTTCAGGATGGACGGACCCCCCACTTTCTCTCTTCAGGATGGACGGACCCCCCACTTTCTCTCTTCTGGATGGACGGACCCCCCACTTTCTCTCTTCTGGATGGACGGACCCCCCACTTTCTCTCTTCTGGATGGACGGACCCCCCACTTTCTCTCTTCTGGATGGACGGACCCCCCACTTTCTCTCTTCTGGATGGACGGACCCCCCACTTTCTCTCTTCTGGATGGACGGACCCCCCACTTTCTCTCTTCTGGATGGATCTTTCTTCACAGGATAACCACGCTGGGCAGACGCCACTTAAAGACGACTATTTGTGCTGTAACTCCTCCTTATCACATGGAAGTGGATACAAGCACTTGTATATTCGTTAAATGTAACTGGTCCTGGCCGGGAAGACGAGGATGGGAGATCCCATCTGTGGACGTCATATGACAATGGGCGGGTATTGAAGTTGTTAAGGCAGCAAGTGAACATGTTGTCCCTGAAGTTGATGGTTGTTGTGTATGGGGCGATGTAGTTGCAGACTGGTCAGGGTGTCCATGCTGACTCGTGTCCACAGCCATAAGAACCTACAATGGGTCTCAGAACTGGAGCACAGAGCAATGGAGGGAGGTGGTCTGGTCTTATGAGACGTTTTCCATCATGTGGGTGGCCGGGTGCGTCACTTACCCGGGGAAGAGATGGTACCAGGATGTATTATGGGAAGAAGGCAAGCCGGCATTGTCATTCTTTGTCTGGTGGAGTCCATACCTTAATGGTGGCAAAAGGGGGACCTACTCAATATTAGAGGGGTCATCATAGTGTTCTGGTGGGCAGGTATAATGTTCTGGTGGGTGGTTCTAATCTTCTGGTGGGCGGGTATAATGTTCTGGTGGGTGGTTCTAATCTTCTGTTGGCTGGGTATAATGTTCTGGTGGGCGGGTATAATCTTCTGGTGGGGGGGTATAATCTTCTGGTGGGCGGGTATAATGTTCTGGTGGGCGGGTATAATGTTCTGGTGGGTGGTTCTAATCTTCTGTTGGACGGTTATAATCTTCTGGTGGGCGGGTATAATGTTCTGGTGGGCGGGTATAATCTACTGGTGGGTGGTTCTAATCTTCTGTTGGACGGTTATAATGTTCTGGTGGGCGGGTATAATCTTCTGGTGGGCGGGTATAATGTTCTGGTGGGCGGGTATAATGTTCTGGTGGGCGGGTATAATCTTCTGGTGGGCGGGTATAATCTTCTGGTGGGTGGTTCTAATCTTCTGTTGGACGGTTATAATGTTCTGGTGGGCGGGTATAATGTTCTGGTGGGCGGGTATAATGTTCTGGTGGGCGGGTATAATGTTCTGGTGGGCGGGTATAATCTTCTGGTGGGTGGTTCTAATCTTCTGGTGGGCGGGTATAATCTTCTGGTGGGTGGTTCTAATCTTCTGGTGGGCGGGTATAATGTTCTGGTGGGTGGGCATAATGTTCTGGTGGGTGGGCATAATGTTCTGGTGGGCGGGTATAATGTTCTGGTGGGCGGGTATAATCTTCTGGTGGGAGGGTATAATGTTCTGGTGGGTGGTTCTAATCTTCTGGTGGGAGGGTATAATGTTCTGGTGGGCGGTCCTAATGTTCTGGTGGGCGGTCCTAATGTTCTGGTGGGTGGTACCCACCACCATTTTATTCTCAGCAGAGGAAATAGATGCCATTAGGCTGTAGGAGATCTGCTGGGAAAAAAGGGGGGGGGTGCTAATAAGCTGTAGGAGATCTGCTTCTTTTTCTTCTCCTGCAGCCTATTAGCACCCATTTCCCTATTAGAGAATAAAATGGCGGTAGCTCCAATGATATTAGTGCAATGGATTAGGAAACACGAAATGTCAGTAATTTTGGGGCCACAGACACAATGTACCCCCCAATTCCTAGA
Source organism: Aquarana catesbeiana (assembly GCF_042186555.1). NCBI lineage: Eukaryota > Metazoa > Chordata > Amphibia > Anura > Ranidae > Aquarana > Aquarana catesbeiana. The sequence goes on along the minus strand of NC_133328.1, from coordinate 652,869,978 downwards.
GAAGAGATGAAACCCCTGACACTCCCAGCTGACCAATGAAGGAGTTTTCTATTCCAATAATCCAATCAGTGTTCCTGGTGCCTCCATGGTTTGTTGCTCCACCCACATAAATGAAAGGCGTGTCCTTCATGTCAGCGCAGCGTTACGTCACCGCGCTGGTGCAGCCATTGCAGGTTCATTCTCCCCTGTAATGAAGTCCCTCTTCTTAGGCTGCTAAATGTGCTAAAAAGTGTGTGGGGGGAGGGGGAGCCTCCTTTCCTTGGCATATCTGATGCCCCCCCATCCAGCGCCTCTCCGCCCCCCAGTCACTCTCTTGTAGTCATGGAGATGGAGGGGGGGTAGCCAGGGAAGCGTATTGATGGAGCAATAAGCTCCTAGGGTCAGCGGGGGGCGTGGTTTATCAAAGCTCAGTGACATCACTCAGCAAACACCGAGCGCATGCGCAGTATCGCTATGAGGCCTGCGGCGGCCATCTTTCTACACCCTAATGAGGGATACTATATAGAAGTAATGGTGCCTTCCAGGAGTCAGAGAGGTAAGCTCCGCCCCTTACCAACAGGGATCCATGAAATAAATGTAAGATGGTCCTACGAGCGAAATATGAGCCAAGCGATCATCCCAAATTATACAATCGATCGATCAATTGTGCCACGCTATAAAGATCGAAATAATGCCATCTATACACTAAGAAATTCAAAATGTGATATATATATATATATATATATATATACAGTATGTGACAAAAGTAAGTACACCCCTCAGTGACATTTGTGTACATCTTTTCTTCTCTCTTTTCATGTGACAACACTGAAGAAATGACACTTGTCTACAATGTAAAGTAGTGAGTGTACAGCTTGTATAACAGTGTAAATTTGCTGTCCCCTCAAAATAACTCAACACACAGCCATTAATGTCTAAACCGCTGGCAACAAAAGTCAGTACACCCCTAAGTGAAAGTGTCCAAATTGGGCCCAAAGTGTCAATATTTTGTGTGGCCGCCATTATTTTCCAGCACTGCCTTAACCCTCTTGGGCATGGAGGTCACCAGAGCTTCACAGGTTGTCACTGGAGTCCTCTTCCCCTCCTCCATGATGACATCACAGAGCTGGTGGATGTTAGAGACCTTGCGCTCCTCCACCTTCGGTTTGAGGATGTCCCACAGATGATCAATAGGGTTTAGGTCTGGAGACATGCTTGGCCAGTCCATCACCTTTACCCTCAGCTTCTTTAGCGAGGCAGTGGTCATCTTGGAAGTGTGTTTGGGGTGGTTATCATGTTGGAATACTGCCCTGCGGTCCAGTCTCTGAAGGGAGGGGATCATGCTCCTCTTCAGTATATCACAGTACATGTTGGCATTCATGGTCCCCTCAATGATCTGTAGCCCCCCAGTGCCGGCAGCACTCATGCAGCCCCAGACCATGACAATCCCACCACCATGCTTGACTGTAGACAAGACACACTTGTCTTTGTCCTCCTCACCTGGTTGCCCCCACACACGCTTGTCACCATCTGAACCAAATACGTTTATCTTGGTCTCATCAGACCACAGGACATGGTTCCAGTAATCCATCTCCTTAGTCTGCTTGTATTCAGCAAACTGTTTGTGGACTTTCTTGTGCATCATCTTTAGAAGAGGCTTCCTTCTGGGATGACAGCCATGCAGACCAATTTGATGCAGTGTGCGGCGTATGGTCTGAGCACTGACAGGCTGACCCCCCACCCCTACAACCTCTGCAGCAATGCTGGCAGCACTCATACGTCTATTTCCCAAAGACAACCTCTGGATATGACGCTGATCACGTGACCTCAACTTCTTTGGTGGACCATGGCGAGGCCTGTTCTGAGTGGAACCTGTCCTGTTATACCGCTGTATGGTCTTGGCCACCGTGCTGCAGCTCAGATTCAGGGTCTTGGCAATCTTCTTATAGCCTAGGCCATCTTTATGTAGAGCAACAATTCTTTTATTCAGATCCTCAGAGAGTTCTTTGCCATGAGGTGCCATGTTGTACTTCCAGTGACCAGTATGAGAGAGTGAGAGCGATAACACCAAATTTAACACACCTGCTCCCCATTCACACCTGAGACCTTGTAATACTAACGAGTCACATGACACCGGGGGAGGGAAAATGGCTAATTGGGCCCAATTTGGAGATTTTCACTTAGGGGTGTACTGACTTTTGTTGCCAGCGGTTTAGACATTAATGGCTGTGTGTTGAGTTATTTTGAGGGGACAGCAAATTTACACTGTTATACAAGCTGTACACTCACTACTTTACATTGTAGACAAGTGTCATTTCTTCAGTGTTGTCACATGAAAAGATAGAAGAAAAGATTTACACAAATGTCACTGAGGGGTGTACTTACTTCTGTGAGATACTGTATATAGACCCCTGTAGTGCACTCAGTCTATATGTATATTGTGATATTGGGGTGTTTAGCTCAGTGTTAGAGGCATCTTCATGTAGAGAGTCCACAGCAGCCCATTTTTATTAACAGGAACAAAATAAAAGTATATACTGAGGATTTCCCACACGGGGTTCTTCTCCAGTCAATTCATATTCGGGGGAGGGCCGGCAGCCTTAAGCCTGGGGGGCAAGTTTAGCCAAGTGGCCCATTGTACCACCGAAGCAGCTCACCATCCATGGACACCTGGTTTTATAATGGCTATTGATGTTATGAAGCAAGACAAATATGAGACAGCATGACCCCGATCTTGGTAAAGAGCAGATGAAGCGGCCCTTTACCCATCAGCTGTGTCCAATCACATGTAAATGACAGCGTGTGAGGAGAGGAGAGCCGATCATCTCCTCACAGGGGAGACTCTACAGATAATTAGGGCACTAAATACAGTGTAGCCCTAGCAGTGCCCATCAGTGACACCAATCATCTCTGCCTTTCAGTGCCCATCAGTGCTACCCATCAATGCTCATAATAAGTGCCCAAAAGTACTGCCCATCAGAGCCACCCCCTATCAGAGCCACTTATCAGTGCCACCCCCTATCAGAGCCACCCCCTATCAGAGCCACCCCCTATCAGAGCCACTTATCAGAGCCACCCATCAGTGCCACCCCCTATCAGAGCCACCCATCAGAGCCACCCCCTATCAGAGCCACTTATCAGTGCCACCCCCTATCAGAGCCACCCATCAGAGCCACCCCGTATCAGAGCCATCCATCAGAGCCACCCCCTATCAGAGCCACTTATCAGTGCCACCCCCTATCAAAGCCACCCATCAATGCCACCCCCTATCAGAGCCACCCATCAGAGCCACCCCGTATCAGAGCCATCCATCAGAGCCACTTATCAGTGCCACCCCCTATCAAAGCCACCCATCAGTGCCACCCCCTATCAGAGCCACTTATCAGAGCCACCCATCAGTGCCACCCCCTATCAGAGCCACCCATCAGTGCCACCCCCTATCAGAGCCACCCCCTATCAAAGCCACCCATCAGTGCCACCCCCTATCAGAGCCACTTATCAGAGCCACCCATCAGTGCCACCCCCTATCAGAGCCACCCATCAGAGCCACCCCCTATCAGAGCCACTTATCAGTGCCACCCCCTATCGGAGCCACCCATCAGAGCCACCCCGTATCAGAGCCACCCATCAGTGCCACCCCCTTTTAGAGCCACCCATCAGTGCCACCCCCTATCAGAGCCACCCATCAGTGCCACCCCCTATCAGAGCCACCCATCAGTGCCACCCCCTATCAGAGCCACCCATCAGAGCCACCCCCTATCAGAGCCACTTATCAGTGCCACCCCCTATCAGAGCCACCCATCAGTGCCACCCCCTATCAGAGCCACCCATCAGTGCCACCCCCTATCAGAGCCACCCATCAGTGCCACCCCCTATCAGAGCCACCCATCAGAGCCACCCCCTATCAGAGCCACCCATCAGAGCCACCCCCTATCAGAGCCACCCATCAGAGCCACCCCCTATCAGAGCCACTTATCAGTGCCACCCCCTATCAGAGCCACCCATCAGAGCCACCCCCTATCAGAGCCATCCATTAGTGCCACCCCTATCAGAGCCACCCATCAGTGCATCCTATTACTGCTGCCTATTAGTGCCCATCAGTGACACCAATCAGTTCTGCCTTTCAGTGCCCATCAGTGCCACCCCCTATCAGAGCCACTTATCAGTGCCACCCCCTATCAGAGCCACTTATCAGTGCCACCCCCTATCAGAGCCACTTATCAGTGCCACCCCCTATCAGAGCCACTTATCAGTGCCACTTATTACTGCCGCCTATCAGTGCCCTTCAGTGAAGGAGAAAAATTACTTAGACCTCTTTCACACTGTTGGCGTTTTTCAGGCGCTAAAAATAACACCTGAAAAAAGCGGCTCCATTCAGTCCAGTGAGGGTTTTCACACTGGAGCGGTGCGCTGGCAGGGCATCAGAAAAAGTCCTGCCAGCAGCTTCTTTGGAGCGGTGAACTCACCGCTCCTCCACATTGAAACCAATGGGGCAGCGCTGTGATACCGCTCTAGCGGCGTTTTGCGGGCGGATTTAACCCCTTTTTGGCCGCTAGCAAGGGGTTAAAACTGACCTGCTATCGGCCGAATAGCGCCGCTAAAACGACGCTAAAAATAGCACCGCTTTACCGCTGACGCCGGTGACGGCACAGTGTGAAGGGGGTCTTCTTTACAAAGGAAACTTTTGGTCTTTTTTTATTTTTTAGCAAAAAATAAAAACCCTCCAGAGGTGATTAAATACCACCGAAAGGAAAACTCCATTTGTGTGAAAAAAAAGGACAAAATTGTAGTATGGGTACAGTGATGCACGACCGCGTAATTGTCATTGACAGCGGGAATGAAAATGTGTGCGTTCAGCTGAAATGTCAGTCTAACTTTGGGGTGCGATTTCAGAGACACCTGTGTGGGGGGTTCCTGCACGGATGTCTATGGAAATCGCACCCCCAAGTCACCAAAACTACAGAAACTAATTTGGGAAACGGCGCGGCAAATGTGGCGTCACACCGATTCGGACGGTGCCATGGCTGCCGACTTGGCATGCCAAATCGTAGTTTGCAATTGTAGTTAGAAATTAGAAATGAACCTCCAATTATCAAATGGCATTAAACTGTAGCTATAGAAGAACAACTGGTTGAGCTACTTGCTCAGGGAGAAAAAATGAAGAGGATAAGGACCGGAGGTCTCAAAAATTTGGCGTTGATATGTCCCCTGGTCCAGTACTCCAAAGATGAGTACCCGGGGGGGATATTGGGACTTGCCAGGTGCCGTCTAACACCGTGGGAGACGTGTTATTTTGTGTTTTATGTGGCGTTGTTGTTTGATTGGAGAGCCTGTGTTATTTGGTTGGCCAAGGTCCCTAGTGGTATGTAGCCTAAAATATTTGTAAGTGTCCATGTGGTGTCTCGAATGTGTAGTTTTGCAGGGAGAAGTTTATGTTTCTAGTGAAGAAATCTTGGTTTTTGGTGGGATCAACAACTGCATTTCATGTGTTAAAGGCACCATTTTGTCGTGGCCTGGCTTTTGTCGGCCATTTTCTTTTCTTGTTGTCACCATGCGGCCATTGTCGTCGGCCATTTTCACTGTGTGGCCGTGGTTTGATCTTCGTTTGTTGTAACTACCATTTTGTGTCCGCTGTGTTTTGGGTGAAATTGCTCTGCTTTTAGGCCAGGTTTAGAAATGTGATTTGGGTTTGTAGAGGCGCAGTTTAAGGATTTTGTTTCTGTTTGGCCTGTGGGTCATCCCAGAGGGGAAGCTGATCCAATTCCTTTGTGTGTAGCCATGCGTTCCGGGCATCTCGTCTCTGGGCACCATTTCCTTTTGAGTGAATTCAGTTGGCTGTTTTTGTACTTTTTACATACTTTTCAGTCAAACTGTTGCGTTGTTTGTATTGAGTTTTGGCTTTGAGTGAAAAATCTCTACTTTGCACTGAATTTACTAACTTTAGCTGAGTTTTTGTACTTTTAGCGGTGTGTGTTATTTTTATTTTTAAATGTTTGGGAGTTTCTCCGAGGGCAATTCATTGTTCTGGGTTTTATTGCTTTAGAAGTTCAGGGAAGATTTAACCTAGGCTTCCCCTCCCCCTCCCTGCTCATTGATATTTAAATGGACCAGTTAGTTGGGTTTTTAGAGCTGAGGTTTGTATTGAATAGCCTGCAGTAGAAACTAGGCTTCCCCCTCCCCCTCCCTCTTCAGGAAGTTCTTTACAAGATGTGATGTAGATGTGCAACAGGAAGTTGGTGGGAGGAGCTTGGGAAGTTGGTGGGAGGAGCTTGGAGTCTTTTGACTCGTGTTTGGAAGTAGGTTTGATTTTTAAATTTAATTCCAGTTGTTTTTGTGAAGTTTTATACTGTAATACAGTTTTGGGTAGAGAGCAAACTGGAGGCATCCACATTATTGTTGTAATATCGAGTTATAGAGAGAAGCCACGTTTTTAAATTTTGAATAGTGGAGGATTTCATGGTGTTTTGTATTTTGTCTGACAACACATTTATAGGGCTGCCGATAATCAGGTGTAAAGCATGTAAATGTGAGGAGTAGATTCTAGCACACCGGGAGGCCGTGTATAATAATCGGAGAACGCCGGGTGCCAGTACTGTAAAAATAGTCACTAAGCAGCACTGCTCCGAAAGTTAGTGCGAGGGTGCCCTGGACGCAGGGACATGTCATAAGCGATTTGAATTGTCATGGGTAATGTTGGTCCATGCGTTGGAGGAAAAAAAGAGGCTCCGCACCAGTCAGACAGCTGCACTTAACATGAGATCTGTGTCTGGGGCTCCGGACATGAGACCCCTTAAAGATTGGCAGATATGGTCAGAGGGTACAGTAAGGTGTATTCCTTTGGAAGGTACTTTTGATGTCTGGATGTACGAGACCCCAGAATAAAAATACCTGGGAAGTAGTTAAGCTGTGGCTTCAGAAATCTGTAATAATGAGTGGGTTAATGGATGTGTAGGACACGTTTGTGTGGTTAAAATTCTCAGGCCTGTTTTTGGACTTTGTGTGGCTGGTCCTTGCAAAGATTTCAAGATGCTCTCCTGTTTTTCCCATTGTATTTTTTTTCTATCGCTAAAAGAGTGAAGGTAGCATTCCATCTGGTTGTTTTGTTTTTTCATTTTTGTTTTGGGAACTATGAAATATCTCCCCCACATTTGTATCTAAATGTTTGTCTCATGTTTTAGTCTTTGTATGTAGTAACAAGAATATGTTTGAACCTACCGTGGCGGCCCTCCTATGTGTCGCGGGTGTTGTATTTTTGTAGGAACCTAAAAGTAATGCCGCGTACACACGGTCGGACTTTCCGGCATACTTGGTCCGGCGGACCAGAGTGTGCCGGACAATCCGCCCGTGTGTGGGCGGCGGCGGACTTTTCCGGCGGACTTCTTCCCAAAAGCCCGCCGGACCTAGATTTGAAACAAGTTTTAAATCTTTCCGTAGGACTCAGTTTCGAGCGGAAAGTCCGCTCGTGTGTGTGCTGGTCCGACGGAAAGCCCGCTCGTGTGTAGGCTGGTCCGACGGACCAGATACGACGCGAGGGCAGGGTATTGCATCTCGCGCTCTCTGCAATAGGAAAAACAAATTTTCCTATTGCGGTGAGCGCGGTGCATGCCAGGCCCTTAGGTCTGGTATGGATTATAAAGGGAACCCCCTACGCCGAAAAAACGGCGTGGGGTCCCCCCTAAAATCCATACCAGACCCCGATCCGAGCACGCAGCCTGGCCGGTCAGGAAAGGGGGTGGGGACGAGCGAGCGCCCCCCCCCCTCCTGAACCGTACCAGGCCGCATGCCCTCAACATGGGGGGTGGGTGCTTTGGGGGAGGGGGGCGCCCTGCGGGGCCCCCCCACCCCAAAGCACCTTGTCCCCATGTTGATGAGGACAAGGGCCTCTTCCCGACAACCCTGGCCGTTGGTTGTCGGGGTCTGCGGGCGGGGGCTTATCGGAATCTGGGAGCCCCCTTTAATAAGGGGGCCCCCAGATCCCGGCCCCCCACCCTATGTGAATGAGTATGGGGTACATGGTACCCCTACCCATTCACCTAGGGAAAAAGTGTAAGTAATAAAACACACTACACAGGTTTTGAAAATATTTTATTAAACAGCTCCGGGGGGGGATCTTCCTCCGGCTTCGGGGGTCTTCTTCCGGCTTCGGGGGTCCCTCCGCTTCATCTTCTCCCGGCGTCCGGTTGGTTCTTCTCCGCTCTCTTCTCCCGGTGTTCCTGTTCTTCGGCCGGCTCCTCTGCTGTCTTCAAGTAGCTCTCTTGCCAGCAGAGGTCCGGACTTCTGGGCTTCTGGGCTTCTCTTCCCCAGATGTTGACACGACGCTCTCTCCTGCTGGACTGGTCTCCGAGGGCTGCGTTGTGACTTATATAGGTGGAGACCCCGCCCCCTTTTGATGTCACAGTCCCTGGGCATGCTGGGACTGTGACGTTTTAGGGGGCGTGGTCAACATCACCCAGTGACCACGCCCCCTAAAACGTCACAGTCCCAGCATGCCCAGGGACTGTGACATCAAAAGGGGGCGGGGTCTCCACCTATATAAGTCACAACGCAGCCCTCGGAGAGCAGTCCAGCAGGAGAGAGCGTCGTGTCAACATCTGGGGAAGAGAAGCCCAGAAGCCCAGAAGTCCGGACCTCTGCTGGCAAGAGAGCTACTTGAAGACAGCAGAGGAACCGGCCGAAGAACAGGAACACCGGGAGAAGAGAGCGGAGAAGAACCAACCGGACGCCGGGAGAAGATGAAGCGGAGGGACCCCCGAAGCCGGAAGAAGACCCCCGAAGCCGGAGGAAGATCCCCCCCCCGGAGCTGTTTAATAAAATATTTTCAAAACCTGTGTAGTGTGTTTTATTACTTACACTTTTTCCCTAGGTGAATGGGTAGGGGTACCATGTACCCCATACTCATTCACATAGGGTGGGGGGCCGGGATCTGGGGGCCCCCTTATTAAAGGGGGCTCCCAGATTCCGATAAGCCCCCGCCCGCAGACCCCGACAACCAACGGCCAGGGTTGTCGGGAAGAGGCCCTTGTCCTCATCAACATGGGGACAAGGTGCTTTGGGGTGGGGGGGCCCCGCAGGGCGCCCCCCTCCCCCAAAGCACCCACCCCCCATGTTGAGGGCATGCGGCCTGGTACGGTTCAGGAGGGGGGGGGGGGCGCTCGCTCGTCCCCACCCCCTTTCCTGACCGGTCAGGCTGCGTGCTCGGATCGGGGTCTGGTATGGATTTTAGGGGGGACCCCACGCCGTTTTTTCGGCGTAGGGGGTTCCCTTTATAATCCATACCAGACCTAAGGGCCTGGTATGCCCCGCGACGGGGCTCGCAAGGTGTCAATCTCGCCGATAAAAACGGCAAGATTGACATCCTTTTCTAGTCCCGTCGCACCTGAGTCACGTTCAAAATGAACGGACTTGTCCGTGTGTGGGCAAGTCCGTTCATTCTGAAAGTCCGCCGGAACTCCGGCGAAAGTCCGTCGGAAAGACGGGCGGACTTAGCCCGCCGGAAAGTCCGGGTGTGTGTGGGCAAGTCCGTCCGTTTTAAAGTCCGGCGCACCTGGCGGACAAAGTCCGTCGGAAAGTGTGCCGGACCAAGTAGGATAGAAAGTCCGATCGTGTGTACGCGGCATATGAGTTACAGAGGGTTTTGTTGTTCTTGGTTTTGTGGAATGTCAGTGACAATTTACCAATGTACATGAATGTTGTATTGTTTACCATTCTTTGCAGGATATATATGAAGGATAGAGTAATAACTTCTGTTTATAAGTATCTTTTCAGGTCCAAGGAGTTTCTGGAAGTGTGTGTACATAGAAAGCAGGTGTATGTAGATATCTGTAAACATGTATAAATACACACGCCTGAGAAGGTAAAAGTTGTTTTTTTCTGCACCATTCTAAACCCTGCGTGTCTTCCTCCAGTATGTAATGAGGAATTAAATGGGGGAATGATAATGGTGAGAATCACAATTTTTCAAACCAATAATACTAACCGCTCTAATTCTAGCCAAGTTGGTGACCTAGTAGGATGACTTTCTCCCTTTGATGGAATTTGAATCAGCAAGCAGCAGTCCGGTGAAGGAGGCTCTCATCCCAGATGCTAAGAACCTTTTTGTCAATGGTTCCAGGTATTACACCCCAGATGGTAAGCCACGCAGTGACCACAGTCATTAAGTTAGGTTTGTTTGGAGGTCAACTAAAAACAGGGTTATACTTTCCTCAGCAGCTATCGACATTCTCAGCTGATGGGGTAGGTGCATTCACTGTAATATGAACTTCAAAAGGTCCAACCACAGGGTTCATGAGTCCCTCCTGGACCCTGGCACAATAACCGGTTTATATTCTTTCCAACCAGGTGACTGGGTCATTGTAAAGAAGCTTGATGGACGAGACAACTGGGTTCACACCAGCCACTGCAAGAAGCTGCTCAACTACACCAAAGGATGAGGAGTATCTTTGTTTATTTATATTTTTTAGTTTAGTATATTTTGGCAAGGGTAACGATGAAAAGCAACCCAACTTATTGTTTAAAGTGTATTCTCCAATTAGCTAAGAAAGTGAACAGGACACATGGTTGGGTCTACTCTGAATCTCCACCGAGCTCTAGTGCCCCAGCGATGACAGCGGTACATGCTATATATGATGTTCAGATTGGTATGAGGAGTTTTGACAAACTAGTAAAAACTCCAGACACTTGGATGCGGAAACCTTCCCGTGGACACGGCGGATCTGTTTGCTCTTTTATGGATGTCTGTTTATGCCTCTCCAGGGAACTGGCCACTCCATGGCGAACGCATTTCAACTCCTAAGTAAGTCTGTGTACTTTGGGAACCATACAGAGTTATGGCCCACTGGGCCATAGTATAGTATGGCTCGCATCACTGGTAGCAGTGGGAGTGTGCACATGGTTGTGTTCAAAGCCATGTGCTTGCCGCATGGTTTTGCACACCACCGTCTGCACACGTTACTACTGTATTTCTATTTGAATATATACATGTCTGTGATTGGTTCTGTATTTAACCCTGTTGGAAGGGTTTCTGTCTTGTTCTATCCTGTGTTAAATCCTTATATGGTTATATCCTGTGAGGTCACTTCCCATGTAAGAAGTGATTGGCTGCTGGAACCATCACTTCCTGTTTGTAAAATTTTTTGTGTTAATAAAAGGGGCTTGCTGGGCTGGTGTGAGGGGGCCATGCAGAGATGAGGACGTAAGAATGTGGTGATGTCTGTTTACTGGGGGATGGGGAACCAGAGGGGAGACATACGATCAAAAGGTACGTTATATCATTAAGACGGAAATGGGTGCTTATTAGCACAAGAGATATGGCTGTGTGCATAGAATACAGCCATCTTTCTACCACACACTTGTCAAAAGAATTTAACGATACCCATTTTAGAAATGTAAAATGAGTTATAATTCTAACAATAGCTCTGGTTCTTGCCAGCTTTGGTATCAGGATAACTAGGTAGCCCACAAGTGTGCTTCAACTTTAGTTTGGTATTAATGCAGATCTACAGCTTATAAGGAAATTCCCCCTAATGCAAGAGGTTCATGTGTGCTGGTGAAACTCGTCCCGGAATCTTATGTCACGGCCGATCGTGAGGATCTGATGGTGCGAGAGAAGGTGAGAATGGCAGGAAGAGCTAGAAGTGAATTGTTCACCAACCCCGACCAGGTCTGGGCATGGTTTCCTGCTTGTACAGGGTGGGGGCTTCAGCTTATGAAACGATTGAACAATTTCTCATCCATTGAGGATGGGAGGTTCAATGTAACTGTTGAAGCCACAAGGAAGTTCCCACAGTCCAAGGGAGGTTTCTGGGAATTCATAAGTAAAGATTGTTATATCTGGATCGGGGATACTAGTGACAAAGTTCAGGCCCATATGGATAAGGTTTAGATCCCTACAAGGCAAAGCCAGAGCTATAGCTAGTGAAGGTTGGAATCCTTTTAAGGGTCTGGGAATCTTTGGGAATTTTTTATTTTTCAGCAGATCATGGATGAAGGAAGTAGGGGTATATATACTCATGTTGTTTTTGTCTCTATTCCCTCTATATGTCATGATGAGGTGCTCCTGTTGCCTGATTGGACGAGTGAACAGAGTCCGAGCAGATGACCACATCTTCCCCACCGAGATGAGACGCCCCGAAGCCCAGCCCAAGTACAAGACACAGAGGATCCCAGACCGGCCTTCATGTCCTCCTCTAAGTCATCCCTCCTGAAGAACAGAGTCTACAAGTCAAGCCGTGTTTTCCTTTTTATTGGACTTAAGGACTGATTAAGAAGAAGATCAGGATTCATTGAGGGACACATGGGAGCATATGACAAGAGGAGGGACTGTTGTTGAAATTTTATGAAGAAGATATCCCCCCCCCCAGAGGAACGATCGTCTGGGGGGGATGTGTTCACTCTGCAAAGACATTATCAGTTATGCGGGGATGTGCGCTCGTGTCACCCCTGTGTGCCTGATCAACATATTTGGGGCCGGGGGGAGGGGGGGGGGTGGCGTGCCCATACAGATAATCTCCCACGCACAGGAACGGTAGTATAATCCGGGGATGTGATGTTCTCTGAACAACGCAGAATAAGGATTCAAGACAACGATAAAAACGTGAGTCTTTGAATCGTTGTGGTCGGGAGCAGCGTTCATGATCTCAGGCTTCCTTTGTCTAGCTCAGTGGTTCTCAACCTCTCCAGTGCCGTGACCCCTTGATAAAATTTCCCAAGTTGTGAAGACCCCCAACTGTAAAATTATTTTCGTAGCGTGGGTTGTCAGCACCCAAGGCAAGACAAGTAATTTGCGCCCCTAACCCATGGATATTTAGCACTCCCTGAGTCCCTTCCACTCATACAGTATTAAAACCCCTTATGGTACATTTTAGGATGTACCACTCTTTCTCTTTGTTCTCCTTTCTTTCCCTTTTATCTCTCCCCCATCCCTCTTTCTAGCCATCTTTCTTTCTTTCTTATGCCGAAATCAGGAGATAGGGTCTCCTCCAGCCCCTCCCACTTCACATTTCTCACCAATCAGCTGACCTCTAGTCTCCGCCGCCCAGCCATGCCGTGAACTGAATGGGCGGCTGTGAAGAGACTGAGTGGGCAGCTGCGGGCTCCAGGGAAAGCCCTGCTGGGCAGCTGCAAAAAGGCTGGGAGAGCGGTGCGGGCTTCAGGAACAGCCAAGGATTTGGTGACCCCTGGCAAATCATCATTTGACCCCCAGGTTGAGAACCACTGGTCTAGCTGAAGATAGCTTACAGAGACAGGGGGCGGGAGATCGTACACGCTGCCCCCGCCCAGACACGCCCATAAGACTCCCCTAGTCATTGTTCATTGGTTGTTGTATAACCCCTCCGGTTTGAAGGAATGCCTGTGCTTGATTGGTCGATTGTGAAACCATGAGGCTCTATTTGTTATAAGAATAAAGATTGCTCCGAGGTTTAGGTCAGTTGGTTTGAGCTGATGGAGCCAAGAAGGTGACTGTCTGTTTATTGGGGAAATGCGGGGTGTATAAAGATGCATTATACCAAGAGGCTGAAAGGGCGCTAAAGAGTATAGTGGTTTTTCCACGACAGGGGTCAGCCTGTCAGTGCTCAGACCATACGCCGCACACTGCATCAAATTGGTCTTCATGGCTGTCGTCCCAGAAGGAAGCCTCTTCTAAAGATGATGCACAAGAAAGTCCACAAACAGTTTTCTGAAGACAAGCAGACTAAGGACATGGATTACTGGAACCATGTCCTGTGGTCTGATGAGACCAAGATAAACGTATTTGGTTCAGATGGTGACAAGCGTGTGTGGGGGCAACCAGGTGAGGAGGACAAAGACAAGTGTGTCTTGTCTACAGTCAAGCATGGTGGTGGGAGTGTCATGGTCTGGGGCTGCATGAGTGCTGCCGGCACTGGGGGGCTACAGATCATTGAGGGAACCATGAATGCCAACATGTACTGTGATATACTGAAGCAGAACATGATCCCCTCCCTTCAGAGACTGGGCCGCAGGGCAGTATTCCAACATGATGATACTCCATATCACTGCAACACGATGGTGTGACCCCACCCATAGCAATCCTCCTCCAATCAGGACCATTCTTTGGACTCCAGTGGAAACCCCATATAATAATAGAAGATCTCCCACAGGCTCCGCCCACATCACAGAGCTGATTGGCTCACCCTGATATCACCAGCATTCCCGCCTCCGCCCATCATGACTCCACCCAAAACTCCGACCCCAAAACAAATCACCAATCATTTTGCTGCAAAAATGGTTTATTAGACTTTGTACACAGCGCTCTATACAGGAGGAGCTCCGCCCCCAACGTATTTACATCCTTCATACAACGTCCGCCGCGTGCTCAGCGCCTGGAGAAATCTCCACCTGAAACAGAGAAAACAGGAAGTGGGTGGAGTCAGTGCAGTGAACTCTGCCCTATACTGTACTGGGGAGCTCCGCCCATGTGACACCTCCCTGGGACACACTATGGAAGAAAAACCCCATTTAAAAGGTGAACCCCACACAAAATCAATGCCCCTCTGCCAATTGTGGGAGGGGCAGAGACACAAACTACTGCAGGAAATCTCCCCATTGTGGGAGGGGAAGAGACACAAACTTCTGCAGGAAATCTCCCCATTGTGGGAGGGGCAGAGACACAAACTACTGGGGGAAATCTCCCTATTGTGGGAGGGGCAGAGACACAAACTACTGCAGGAAATCTCCCTATTGTGGGAGGGGCAGAGACACAAACTACTGCAGGAAATCTCCCCATTGTGGGAGGGGCAGAGACACAAACTACTGTAGGAAAACTCCCCATTGTGGGAGGGGCAGAGACACAAACTACTGCAGGAAATCTCCCCATTGTGGGAGGGGCAGAGACACAAACTACTGCAGGAAATCTCCCCATTGTGGGAGGGGCAGAGACACAAACTACTGCAGGAAATCTCCCCATTGTGGGAGGGGCAGAGACACAAACTTCTGCAGGAAATCTCCCCATTGTGGGAGGGGCAAAGACACAAACTTCTGCAGGAAATCTCCCCATTGTGGGAGGGGCAGAGACACAAACTACTGTAGGAAATCTCCCCATTGTGGGAGTGATTATACAACACTCACCCTGACAACTGCTGCACTCGCAGCTTTGAATGACGGGAAGGACCACCGGCTCCTCCCCCCCGTCCTCACATTGGAGGTTGAGGATCTTCACCGGGGTGTCGGGGTCCAGTCTGTAGCTGCAGCAGTCGCACACCGTCTGGAGGTAGGGCTCCTGGAAGACAGAGGACAAGCATGACACCATTCTGAGACAACGTGGGCACATAATGACCCGTCCCCTTACTAAACACCCGGACACATAGATGGCATCCTCCTGCCTGTATTATAGGTCCCTGGATCGGGTGTTCCTCCCACATCTCCCTTCTCACCTCAGCCAGGACGTTGGTCCAGGAAGTGCAGCGGCCCCGGCAGAAGCTGACCTCTACCTGGTCCAGGTAACAGTTGCCTTTGGTGATGTTCCGGAGTTCTGCGTGGAGGCGGCATACCGGCGATCGCTCGTCTGTGGGTAAAGAGGATGCGTTATTCAATATTCATATTATGGGACTGGACACCAATCCCTGGACACATCAAGTTGGAGCCTGGGATCTCCTACCTGGGATCTCCTTGCGGCACACGGGGCAGCACTCTCCGGGGTCCTGTACCTTCACCTCTCCCTGCCGGGGGGACACAAAGGTTATTACACCCAATGCAGTCCATAGACATAACAATACGTGGGATTGGGGGAGGGGATCTGTGATCTCAAACTATTCCAGGATCTGGGTCTCACCTCCACACAGTAGAGCGGGGGACACACAGGTGCACAGACTCCAAGACCGTTTACACAGTGGCACGCGTGACACCCGTCCTGCCATGTCGCTCCCGCCTGTAAAAAACACAAATTACAGAATTTTCCATCATCTAAGAGATAAGGTCCATCAGACCCATTCCAGGTCCTAGCTCAATGCATGCTGGGAGCTGTGGGAAATAATGGGGTGAGGAAGGAATATCTTCTGACATTTGACCTCCACTCATAAATGGTGTGACCGTGGACATGGAGCAAGTGATTGAGTTCCCATTTGAGCTCACACACAACCTTCAGAGATTCTATTGGCTGAAAATCAATAAGGGCAATCACCCACCTGGATCCCAATTTCAGACTAGGCTTCATGGTGATCCGAAGTCACCGCCTGCCAAGAAGGGAAGCTTTTGATTGTCCCATTTTGCATACAGTATATAAGGCCGCCAAATAAGGTTTTGAGATGTGCACAGCCAATGAAGGGTCTAAAGTGGGGTCTGGAGAAGCAGTTAACGTGGAGAGGTCTACCTGGACCCCATATCAGACTCAGTTTCACCGTGGTCTGAAGTTACCACCTGTCAAGAAGGGCGGCTTTTAATTGGCTCAGCCTGTATATTTTTGTCTGCCATATAAAGGTTTGGGATGAGCCCAGCCCATGAAGGGTCCAAAGTGGAGTCTGGAGAAGAAGTCAAGATGTAGAGGATATTCCTCCAAATCTATTATTCTACTTCCACACAACCCTCAATGATTCCACTGGCGAGTGGCGACCAAATCAATAAAGGGCACTCACTCACCTGGACCCTATGTCATTAGAGTCAACTTCTTTGTGATTTAAAGTCACCAACTGCCAATAAGGGAAGCTTTTCATTGGCCCATTCTGCATTCATAGGGCTGAAGATGTGCCATGGGCCGTGACAGGTCCAGACTGGAGCCTGGAGGGGAAGTTGGTTTAAAGATGTTGTTCTCCAAAACTCCGCTGTTCTATGACCACACAACTTTTGGCCACCAACTGATAATGGCAATCACCCCCCTGGACCTCATATCATCAGACTTGGCCTCATGGTTAATTGAAGTCAACACCGGCCGAGAATGAAAGTGTTTGATTGGCCCAGTCTACATATTTATGGCTGCCATATAAAAACTGAGGATGTGCACGGCTTGTGAAGGGTCCAAAGTGGAGTCTGGAGTAGAGGGTCATGTAGAAAGGTCAATCCCCAAAAATCTGCTGTTCTACCTCCACACAGCTCTCAATGGTCCTATTGGCCACCAATCAACAATGGCAAACTCCCACCTAGACCCCGTGTCATCAGACTCAGCCTCATGGTGATCTGAAATCACCTCTTGCCAAGAAGGGAAGCTTTTGATTGTCCCAATCTGGCTGCCATATAAAGGTTTGGGATGTGCATGGCCTGTAAAAGGTCCAGAGTGGAGTCTGGAGGAGAGGTTAGAGTGAGGAGGCCACTCCCCGAAAATCTGCTGTTCAACCTTCACACAGCCCTCAATGGTCCCATTGGGCACCAATCGATAAAGGCAACCACCCACCTGGACCCCATGTCATCAGCCTTATCATGATTTGAAGTTCAGGTCACCTCCTGCCAAGAAGGGAAGCCTCTGATTGGCCCATCGTGCAGATTTATGACTGCCATATAAATGGATTGGGATATGCCTGGCCTGTGAAGGGTGTAGAGTAGAGTCTGTAGGAGAGGTCAGGGCGGAAAGGTAAATTCTCAAAAATCTGCTGTTCCTTACAACCCTCAATGGTTCCATTGGCCACCAATCTATAATGACAATGATCCACCTGAACCCAATGTCATCAGATTCAGCCTCATTGTGATCTGATGTCACCACCTGCCAAGAATGGAAATGCTTGATTGGCTCATTCTGCATATATAAGGGCGCCATATAAAATGTTTGGGATTTACACGGCTCCTGAAGGGTCCAGAGTGGAGTCTGGAGGAGAGGTCGGGTTGGAGAGGTTGTTTCCTGAAAATCTGCTGTTCTACCTCCACACAACCCTCAATGGTCCTATTAACCACCAATCATTAAGGGCAATCACCCAGCTGGACCCTAATATCATCAGACTTGACTCATCCTGATTTGAAGTCATCACCTGCCAAGAAGGGAAGCTTTTGATTGGCCCATTCTGCTTATATAAGTTTTGGGATGAGTATGGTCCATGAAGGGACAAGAGTGGAATCTGCAGGAGAGGCCGGAGTGGAGAGGTCATTCCCTGAAATCTGCTGTTCTACCTTCACACAACCCTCAATGGTCCTATTGACCACCAATCATTAAGGGCGATCACCCAGCTGGACCCCATAGGGTCAGACTCCGGCTCATTGGGATTTGGCATCACCACCTGCCAAGAAGGAAAGCTTTTGATTGGCCCATTCTGCTGATATAAGGTTTGGGATGAGCATAGTCCATGAAGGGTCAAAAGTGGAGTCTGCAGGAGAGGTCGGAGTGGAGAAGTCGTTCCCTGAAATCTGCTGTTCTACCTTTAGACAACCCTCAATGGTCCTATTGAACACCAATAATTAACCCTCAATGGTCCTATTGACCACCAATAATTAACCCTCAATGGTCCTATTGACCACCAATAATTAACCCTCAATGGTCCTATTGCCCACCAATAATTAAGGACAATCTCCCACCTGGACCCCATAGGATCAGACTCCGCCTCATTGTGATTTGGCATCACCACCTGCCAAGAAGGGAAGTGTCTGGTTGGCCCATTCTGCATATTTATGGCCTCCATAAAAGGGTTTGAGATGAGTATGGCGGCAAAGGGTCCAGAGTGGAGTCTGGAGGAGAGGTCATTCCCGAAGTCTGTTGTTCTACCTCCACACATCCCTCAATGATCCATTGGCCACCGGTTGATAATGGCGACCACCCACCCGGACCCCATGTCATCAGACTCATCATGAAGTTCAGGTCACCACCTACCAAGAAGGGAAGCTTTTGAATGGCCCAATCTGCATATATAAGGCCGCCACATAAAGGATTGGGATTTACATGAAGGGTCCAGAGTGGAGTCTGGAGGAGAAGTTGGGTTGGAGAGGTCATTCCCCAAAAATCTGCTGTATGTGGCTCTTCGGGGGCAGCCAATGTAAACCAGAATGAAGGGTCACCGTACCTCATAGAGCTGTCCATCGTGTTCACACTCACAGTGTGCAGGACTCACACACTGTCCTGTACTGCTCCGGTAAGTCCCCGTCTCACACACACAGCTCCCCAAGGTCCCGCTGCTACAGTTCCTCCATGGTTCTCTGTACAGTTCCTGACAAGTCCGTTCACACAACTCATCATCCATGGAAGGACGTCTCCATCTCTCCCTGATGGGACAACCTGACCGGAGACAGAGGAAATGTCAGGAACCCACCAAGTGTACACAGTCCCTGAACTATGTCCCTGATGGTGTGTACAGTCCCTGAGCTATGTCCCTGATGGTGTGTACAGTCCCTGAACTATGTCCATGATGGTGTGTACAGTCCCTGAGCTATATCCATGATGGTGTACAGTCCCTGAACTATGTCCCCGATGGTGTACAGTCCCTGAGCTATGTCCCTGATGGTGTGTACAGTCCCTGAACTATGTCCCTGATGGTGTACAGTCCCTGAACTATGTCCCTGATAGTGTACAGTCCCTGAACTATGTCCCTGGTGGTGTGTACAGTCCCTGAACTATGTCCCTGATGGTGTACAGTCCCTGAACTATGTCCCTGGTGGTGTGTACAGTCCCTGAACTATATCCCTGATGGTGTACAGTCCCTGAACTATGTCCCCAATGGTGTGTACAGTCCCTGAACTATGTCCCCGATGGTGTACAGTCCCTGAACTATGTCCCCGATGGTGTACAGTTCCTGAACTATGTCCCCGATGGTGTACAGTTCCTGAACTATGTCCCTGATGGTGTACAGTCCCTGAGCTGTGTCCCCAATGGTGTGTACAGTCCCTGAGCTATGTCCCTGATGGTGTGTACAGTCCCTGAGCTATGTCCCTGATGGTGTGTACAGTCCCTGAGCTATGTCCCTGATGGTGTACAGTGCCTGAACTATGTCCCTGATGGTGTGTACAGGATGGTCGGCCACTCACTACAATCTGGGAGGTGACAGTCCCTCTGGCGGCTCGCGGTCCCTGTACATTCCTCTCCATCATACAGACGCAGTTGCGTTTTCCGCCGCTGTGCGGTCTGGACTCCGGTACCACATGTGACAGAACACGGCGACCAGTCCGACCACGAGGACCACTGACAGTCCACTGTAAGGAAAGATGAATCAGAAGAATTGACCCCACCCAGGAGGATCTACCACAGGAGGCGGGTCAATAACTAGCCAACCACAGACAAGGATAACGATCCTAGGGGGTGGGACTTACCGGCACAGTCCTCTGCAGTGCACAGGAAGCTTCCCATGTGGCAGGTGCTGCAAGACAGACAAGACATGATACATATGAAGGGTCCCTGCAGGGACTGAGTGTACCCCACATCGCCCCTTATACATATGAAGGGTCCCTGCAGGGACCGAGTGTACCCCGCATTGCCCCTCTTACATATGAAGGGTCCCTGCAGGGACCGAGTGTACCCCGCATCGCCCCTCTTACATATGAAGGGTCCCTGCAGGGACCGAGTGTACCCCGCATCGCCCCTCTTACATATGAAGGGTCCCTGCAGGGACTGAGTGTACCCCACATCGCCCCTCTTACATTTGAAGGGTCCCTGCAGACCCCGCATTGCCCCTCTTACCAGTTGTTACATTGGTGGTAGATGATGGTGCCCGCCGGGTATGGCCTCCCCCGTTCCTCCAGCGTCAGGTTGGCTGTCCAGGGCAGGTGGGGTGAAGGTTGGAGGGCGCACATACAATCCTCCGGGGTGACGCAGACTCCGCCCTGTACGACCTGCAGGGGGCGTCAAACAGAGAGGAAATCAGACATTTCTGGGGCCCCACCAATCACATTGATCGATCGATACTACAAACCAATCCGCCCGCCTGACCATCTCACACCCCGCCCCCTTTACTGACACTTTCTGTTTACAAATTTTACATTTTTACATTTTTATTTATTTTTTTTTAGCAGAGACCCTAGAGAGTAAAAAGGGCGACTTTTTATGTCGCGCCGTATTTTGCAAATGTAATTTTTTTGTAAAAATTTTTTTTTTATTTTATGAATAAAAAAAAAAAATATTTACCTCAATTTTTTTGTATAATATAAAAGATGAAGTTACGCCGAGTATATAGATACCTCACACGCTTTAAAACTGCGCACGCTCGTGGAACAGCAACAAACTCCGGTACTTAAAAATCTCCATAGGAGAGGAGGTCTGGTGCTGGAATGATCGCTCTCCCTCTAACGATCGCGGTGATACCTCACATGTGCGGTGCCAACGCAGTTTACATATGCGGATGTGTTCGCTTCTGCGTGTGAGTACGGAGGGGCGGGGCGCTTTACTTTTTTTTTCTTATTTATTTTACTTTTTATTTTCACACTGTCCCTTAAAAATAAAAAAGTATAATAAATAACAAAAAAAAAACATTTAAAGGGACAGTGTAAAAATAAAAAGTAAAATAAAAAAGAACAAAAAGTTGTCCGGAAGCTGCCCGGGTCATTTCCTGGGCGCACTGGTAATAACGGTAAGCCCGAGAAGCACCGGCGAGTGGTGGGAGAGAGGGGGGAAGGGGGGGGGGAAGGGGGGGTGAGGGGGAAGGGGGCGGCATTCACAATTCACCGTCTATCCATTCAGTTCGAATCCCTCCCCTCCCCCCCGGGGTCACCTACCCATCCTCGGGGGCAGGCACAGCCGGGCTGGCACGTCTCATTCAGGCAGGCGGTGTCGGGTCGGAGGTCGGCGCAGGTCATAGGGCAGGAATTGGCGCAGTCGCTGTAGATCTGACCCTCGGGACACTCTGCGATTATTCATGGAGGATTATAAAGCAATCGATGATCAATCAGTTTGATCGGTACAGATAATCATAGAGATCTCCAATAGTGGCCCCGCCCCCGCGGTACCTGGAGTGCAGTTGTGGGAGTTGCAGGTTCGGTGAAGGACCAGCAGATCTGGACACGGTTCTCCGCCGGGATCGCCCGATACCAGGACCGATCGGTTCCTCTCGGAGACTCCTCCCCCACAGCTGGCGCTACACTCGCTCCACGCGGACCAATGGCTGAGCTTGCAGCTCGCTAGATGGAGGTCGATGGAAACATTTTATGGTCAGGATCTCCACATCAATCGATGATCGGCTTATCCAATCAAGCAGCAGGCTGCCAATCAGAACCTCTTTCATTGCCAAGTTAAATCTGATTGGCTGCTCACCGTGACCGGAACATTGGACCGTCTGTGTGTCTATGAGAAGGAGGAGATGTCTATGGGAAGGAGGAGATGTCTATGGGTAGGAGGAGATGTCTATGGGAAGGAGGAGATGTCTATGGGAAGGAGGAGATGTCTATGGGAAGGAGGAGATGTCTATGAGAAGGAGGAGATGTCTATGGGAAGGAGGGGATGTCTATGGGAAGGAGGAGATGTCTATGGGAAGGAGAAGATGTCTATGGGAAGGAGGAGATGTCTATGGGAAGGAGGAGATGTCTATGGGAAGGAGGCGATGTCTATGGGAAGGAGGAGATGTCTATGGGAAGGAGGAGATGTCTATGAGAAGGAGGAGATGTCTATGGGAAGGAGGCGATGTCTATGGGAAGGAGGAGATGTCTATGGGAAGGAGGAGATGTCTATGGGAAGGAGGAGATGTCTATGGGAAGGAGGAGATGTCTATGGGAAGGAGGCGATGTCTATGGGAAGGAGGAGATGTCTATGGGAAGGAGAAGATGTCTATGGGAAGGAGGAGATGTCTATGGGAAGGAGGAGATGTCTATGGGAAGGAGGCGATGTCTATGGGAAGGAGGAGATGTCTATGGGAAGGAGACGATGTCTATGGGTAGGAGGAGATGTCTATGGGAAGGAGGGGATGTCTATGGGAAGGAGGAGATGTCTATGGGAAGGAGGAGATGTCTATGGGTAGGAGGAGATGTCTATGGGTAGGAGGGGATGTCTATGGGAAGGAGGAGATGTCTATGGGAAGGAGGAGATGTCTATGGGAAGGAGGGGATGTCTATGGGAAGGAGGAGATGTCTATGGGAAGGAGGTGATGTCTATGGGAAGGAGGAGATGTCTATGGGAAGGAGGGGATGTCTATGGGAAGGAGGAGATGTCTATGGGTAGGAGGAGATGTCTATGGGAAGGAGGGGATGTCTATGGGAAGGAGGAGATGTCTATGGGAAGGAGGAGATGT
Organism: Aquarana catesbeiana; assembly: GCF_042186555.1. Taxonomy (NCBI): domain Eukaryota; kingdom Metazoa; phylum Chordata; class Amphibia; order Anura; family Ranidae; genus Aquarana; species Aquarana catesbeiana. Next base: position 652,846,927 of record NC_133328.1, on the reverse strand, counting down.
CTATGGGTAGGAGGAGATGTCTATGGGTAGGAGGGGATGTCTATGGGAAGGAGGAGATGTCTATGGGAAGGAGGAGATGTCTATGGGAAGGAGGGGATGTCTATGGGAAGGAGGAGATGTCTATGGGAAGGAGGTGATGTCTATGGGAAGGAGGAGATGTCTATGGGAAGGAGGGGATGTCTATGGGAAGGAGGAGATGTCTATGGGAAGGAGGGGATGTCTATGGGAAGGAGGAGATGTCTATGGGAAGGAGGAGATGTCTATGGGAAGGAGGGGATGTCTATGGGAAGGAGGAGATGTCTATGGGTAGGAGGAGATGTCTATGGGAAGGAGGAGATGTCTATGGGAAGGAGAAGATGTCTATGGGAAGGAGACTATGTCTATGGGAAGGAGGAGATGTCTATGGGTAGGAGGGGATGTCTATAGGAAGGAGGCAATGTCTATGGGTAGGAGGGGATGTTCTTTGGGAAGGAGGAGATGTCTATGGGAAGGAGGAGATGTCTATGGGAAGGAGAAGATGTCTATGGGAAGGAGGGGATGTTCTTTGGGAAGGAGGAGATGTCTATGGGAAGGAGGCGATGTCTATGGGTAGGAGGGGATGTTCTTTGGGAAGGAGGAGATGTCTATGGGAAGGAGGAGATGTCTATGGGTAGGAGGAGATGTCTATGGGAAGGAGGAGATGTCTATGGGAAGGAGAAGATGTCTATGGGAAGGAGAAGATGTCTATGGGAAGGAGACGATGTCTATGGGAAGGGGGAGATGTCTATGGGTAGGAGGGGGATGTCTATGGGAAGGAGGAGATGTCTATGGGTAGGAAGAGATGTCTATGGGTAGGAGGGGATGTCTATGGGAAGGAGACTATGTCTATGGGAAGGAGGAGATGTCTATGGGAAGGAGGAGATGTCTATGGGTAGGAGGAGATGTCTATGGGTAGGAGGGGATGTCTATGGGAAGGAGGAGATGTCTATGGGAAGGAGGAGATGTCTATGGGAAGGAGGTGATGTCTATGGGAAGGAGGCGATGTCTATGGGTAGGAGGGGATGTCTATGGGAAGGAGGGGATGTCTATGGGAAGGAGGCGATGTCTATGGAAAGGAGGAGATGTCTATAGGTAGGAGGAGATGTCTATGGGTAGGAGGAGATGTCTATGGAAAGGAGGAGATGTCTATGGGAAGGAGGCGATGTCTATGGGTAGGAGGGGATGTCTATGGGAAGGAGGAGATGTCTATGGGAAGGAGGAGATGTCTATGGGAAGGAGGAGATGTCTATGGAAAGGAGGAGATGTCTATGGAAAGGAGGAGATGTCTATAGGAAGGAGGAGATGTCTATAGGTAGGAGGAGATGTCTATGGGTAGGAGGAGATGTCTATGGAAAGGAGGAGATGTCTATGGGTAGGAGGAGATGTCTATGGGAAGGAGGCGATGTCTATGGAAAGGAGGAGATGTCTATAGGTAGGAGGAGATGTCTATGGGTAGGAGGAGATGTCTATGGAAAGGAGGAGATGTCTATGGGAAGGAGGTGATGTCTATGGGAAGGAGTTGATGTCTATGGGTAGGAGGGGATGTCTATGGGAAGGAGGAGATGTCTATGGGAAGGAGGAGATGTCTATAGGAAGGAGGAGATGTCTATGGGAAGGAGGCGATGTCTATGGAAAGGAGGAGATGTCTATGGGAAGGAGGAGATGTCTATGGGAAGGAGGAGATGTCTATGGGTAGGAGGAGATGTCTATGGGAAGGAGGCGATGTCTATGGAAAGGAGGATATGTCTATGGGATGGAGGCGATGTCTATGGGAAGGAGGAGATGTCTATGGGAAGGAGGAGATGTCTATGGGAAGGAGGAGATGTCTATGGGTAGGAGGAGATGTCTATGGGTAGGAGGAGATGTCTATGGGAAGGAGGAGATGTCTATGGGAAGGAGGAGATGTCTATGGGTAGGAGGGGATGTCTATGGGAAGGAGGCGATGTCTATGGAAAGGAGGAGATGTCTATGGGAAGGAGATGTCTATGGGAAGGAGGATATGTCTATGGGAAGGAGATGTCTATGGAAAGGAGGAGATGTCTATGGGAAGGAGATGTCTATGGGATGGAGGCGATGTCTATAGGTAGGAGGTGATGTCTATGGGATGGAGGCGATGTCTATGGGTAGGAGGCGATGTCTATGGGTAGGATGTGATGTCTATGGGATGGAGGCGATGTCTATAGGTAGGAGGTGATGTCTATGGGATGGAGGCGATGTCTATGGGTAGGAGGCGATGTCTATGGGTAGGATGTGATGTCTATGGGTAGGAGGCGATGTCTATGGGAAGGAGGTGATGTCTATGGGTAGGATGTGATGTCTATGGGCCGTACCTTCCTGTGTATGGTGGTATATCAGTCTGGCACTCACCGCTGCCACCTTGGTGTCACCACTTACCTGGACACAGCTCATTATTACACTCCTCCACCTCCCGGCTCTCACTCCCACAGGTGGCTTCGTCTGGACCCCTCTCCGTACAGGAGCGGCTCCTCCACTTGTGGCCCCCACCACAGCTCACAGAACAGGGGCCCCACTCAGTCCAGGGCCCGTACACCGGACACAGGAGGTCTGTACAGGCGAAGGTACCATTCACACAGGTGCTGAGGAGGAAGAAGACATGAAGGTTGTGTGAGTGGTGCAGTCGAGTTCGGTGTATCCGGGATTGGTGTATCCAGGATTGGTGTACTCGAGTTTGGTGTATCTAGGATTGGTGTATCTGGGATTGGTGTATCTAGGATTGGTGTATCTGGGATTGGTGTATCCAGGATTGGTGTATCTAGGATTGGTGTATCTAGGATTGGTGTATCTAGGATTGGTGTATCTAGGATTGGTGTATCTAGGATTGGTGTATCTGGGATTGGTGTATCTAGGATTGGTGTATCCGGGATTGGTGTATCCAGGATTGGTGTATCCAGGATTGGTGTATCTAGGATTGGTGTATCTGGGATTGGTGTATCCAGGATTGGTGTATCCAGGATTGGTGTATCTAGGATTGGTGTATCTGGGATTGGTGTATCTGGGATTGGTGTATCTAAGATCGGAGTACCCAGGATTGGTGTATCTAGGATTGGTGAACCCAGGATTGGTGTACCCAGGATTGGTGTACCCAGGATTGGTGTATCTAGGATTGGTGTATCTGGGATTGGTGTACTCAGGATTGGTGTATCTGGGATTGGAGTATCTAGGATTGGGGTACATAGTACTGGTGTATCCGGGATTGGTGTATCTAGGATTGGTGAACCCAGGATTGGTGTATCTGGGATTGGAGTGTACCTAGGATTGGTGAACCATACTATTCTTAGACAATACCATCTACACATTGAATGGTGGTTGGATGAAGGTGTTGGTGCTCCCTGTGTGGATATAAATGTTGGGGGATCTTCTTGACACTCATTGGACCTGAAGAAGATACTTGGAGAAGATACAAAACATTCCAGAAAAAGTTCAGCTAACCAACTACTACCAGATACACCATGACCTGGACAGATGAGGACCATCACCAACCAAGAGAGGAGGAGGATTACGGAGCCATAAATAATAAATCACACAGTACTGGACCTAAGGACACAGTGCCGAGGGGACATCGCTGTTCCTGGTATGAAGACATTTCACAGAACCTCCATAAATTATCATTCAGGAAAAGTGCAACCAGCTCTAAAGATTCCGGATATTGTAACAGATACACAAACCCACCAATTGTTACATCCGATATGGACAATGGCACCGGGTTCATACTCTGTGCTGCCGTTGGATGTTGGCAGTCCACAGCGACAATCCTCCATTGGCACACAAGTCTTATCCTGCAAAAGCCAGCCTTCTGGACAGCGGCACCCTGCAAGAGAAGAGCAACGGGTCATGTTTCCACAAGGGTGACCAATAACTGGGTGGGGGGGAATGATTTACAAACTGAGACTGGCCAATGGAAGGAGGGGAAGGCTGTAAGACTGACCAGTCACTGAGGAGGGGGTGGGGCAGCTGTAAGACTGACCAGTCACTGTAGAAAGGGTGGGACAGCTGTAGGAGTGACTGGTCACTGGGGGGGAGAGGAAGGGGCAGCTGTAAGAGTGACTGGTCACTGAGGGGACAGGAAGGGGCAGTGATTGGTCACTTGGGGGGTGCACAGCCAAGAGTATCCAGTCACCGGTCGCTGTACAGTACGGCATGTATGTCACATGATAATAATGACTGAGCTGGCCATACCTGTCCGGCACTGTCCCTGTAGACATTCCACATGTTCCCAGAGGTCAGCACAGGAACGAGGACACTTGTTGGCACATGCCACCTTGGAGGCCTTCCCGCGGTCCTCACAATTCTCTCCTTTGGGAAAAGAGAAGTCAGAAAAGTTTGCAAAGGAGGCGTTACTAAGTCTAAATTCCAATTCTCTGGACACTTACCTGGGCAGGCAGCCGTGTTACAGCTCTCAGACTGAAAGCGGGCGCCCTGGCACTGGGTCACATCCATGGGGTGATAAACATGGCGCCATCTAGAGCGGAAACCACCACTGCAGGGCTCCCGGCAGGGACTCCATTCCCCCCACTCGTTCCAGACACACAGATCTGAGACAAAAAAAAGGCGGACATCAGGGGCTTGTTCATATAAATCCACCCCATCCCCCACCACACAAGGGATACCCACCATCACAGACCCCCTGGTCGGGGCATACCCTCTCCTGGGTCAGCTCCCCTCTACAAGATGGAGAATCTCGGCTCCATGGGAAGCCGGTCCGGGCATTCAGGCAGATCCGGTGTCGGTGCTGGACGGAGTAGAAAGATGGCGGTACGGAGTCATTGTGAGGTGACGGGATGCAGTGACTACACGGCGTCCACTCCGACCATTCACTGAGAAAGGCTTCACCTACATAAGACATGCCCAACATGTTAGACAAGCCCCTGGAAAAGAGAACCGGCCAAAATCATCCAACCAGTGCCAGGACATCCAGCGCCGAAGGCAAAGGTGTCAAAGTGTGCACCCCACCCCCCTCGGGTTCATGATGTGCAAATTTAAAGGATCCTACTCGCAGCGGTCATTGGTCAAAACCACTGTCGCTGTCACTACTCCTGTCAGCCTTGTAACAGAAGGAAATCGCCCCCATCCCTACAGTACACCATTGTGCCCTCGGTACCCGCCTTCCTGCCCACCCCTTGTCCAGGCCCTGCATCTAACCTAAACCGATGAACACATCCTGTGATATGAGTCAAACGAAAACCATCTCCAACCAAGAGAGAGAACTTCATGAAGCCCCATGACCTCTGCACAACGTACCTTCTATATATTACATACAAAGCAGAGAGTCTACTCAACTTGGTGCATTTTCCTGCCCCTGAGGAAGTCTGGTTCTCCATAAAACAGGTCAGGTATGTCCATCCTTAGTCTAAAGAGTTGGTTAAAGGGGTCACAGCGCCCCACCGTAGAATACGGAGCCTCTATATCTATAAGCTCCATGAAGCCTATGCGGGCCGTGAACTCGGGCGCCAAGGCATAGCTCTGCCTTCCTTATAGCACACTGGCCACTTAACTTTTCTGTAGGCTTTGGAGAGCGGCCACTTACAAAACTCACCTTCACAGTTTTGTCTGTTACACTGCAGCTCCCCCTGGTGGCAGACGCTGGAAAGACATAACAAAAGACGGTTACCTCCAAATCAAGCGACCTAAAGAAATGCAACTCAAAGGGCCAATTGTACAATGGAATTCAAATGTACTAAAGTGCTTTATGGTCTTGTGATCTGGAGGACCACAAATAGGATGGGTCTGGTGCCCTTTGGGGGAAGTCTGCCATCGGACTCACCACTCTCTGCAGCCAAGATGCACGGTGCCACCTGGGGCCAGATACGCCATCCCATCCTGAGACATGTATGGACAGCCACACTCCGACGAATGGACACATTCGCCATTCTGCTCCAAGAACCCCTGAGGGGAAATATACGAGAGATGATCAAATCACACATTCCATAGAATAGGGACCCCCAGGAACCTTCTCTACTGACCACAGATTGACATAAAGATACCAAACCATAAAGATACCAAACCATAAAGATACCAAACCATAAATCTATTCCAGGAAAATAAAATATAACAAGTTAATACTACGACATCTGCTGAATCATGCATCCCTCTCGAATGGAAAGATGCTTCACCCGACTGTCAGATGCTGGCTGCGTAAAGTGGAAGAGATCAACAAATTTGAGGATTTAGCACTCTCGGCACGACATAAAGAAGACAAATATTCCGAGCTGTGGAGAAGATGATGGAATTGGTTTGTCCTCTCTGAAGAAGGTCTCACTTTACTTGGCCCTTGAGTATTGAGCAGCTCATTTATGAATAGTTGTCTTAATGCCTCCAACCCAGGACCCCCTTTTTCCCTTCCCCCTCCTTTCCACCCCTCTATCCTCACCCCCCCTCTTTTGCTTCCTTTACTTTCTTTCTTTTTTGCTGCTCTAACATATTCTCCTTTTCTCTCCTTTTTCTGTGTAATTAAGATCATGGAAAATAGTGAAAGTGATTTCGGGACTTACTACAAATAACCTATTCTTACTATTTTTCTTTAACAATATGGCTTCGGTTTTCCACACTTTGTCTGTTGGGGCTTGATAGCAGCCCACATCGAAGTGCGGTTTATATAATATTTAGCTTAAAGGTTATATGGGATATATATGAGGTACTGTTTACTATTATTGTCGGGCACTTGAGATTTTTGCTCCGGACCGGAAGTGACGTCCATGCGCCCGGAACTTCCGGTAGGCGGTAATTCAATTTGGAGCCACATTTCCTATATAAGCACACCGATGGTGGCTGCTACTTATACCCCAGATGAAGTCTATTCAGACGAAACGCGTCGGTGAAGTGCTGCTATCACCATTGTGCCATCTTATGCGATTAATCTTTGATTGACATGTGAGTGTTCATTCTTTACCAATTTTTAATTAAAAAATCTGAAACGTTATCACACTATGTGGAACAATTTTTGTCATTTTGGTTTTACCCTGTGAGCTGATTGTAAACCTCCCTGGGTGTCCCCCCCCATCGGCTGTATCTTACTTTGATGTCCGTTTGAACACATACTGGTGTCCTATACCGTACCAAGTTTAGTGAGATCGAGGCTATCTGGATTGTCGCTGGTTTCTCATCAACCATGGCGTTTTGACACCCAAGCCTTTTTGATTTGAGAGGTCAAAGCCCCTTCAAGTCCAACCTTTCTGGTAAGTCTTCAGATAATTGGTGGCGGTCTCCTCACAAGATTCCCTCACCTGTTGACTTTTATTGATGTCTACTGGTCTACAATTACCGACTCATGGACATTGTCCATAATCACCAGACCATTTGGTTTTTACTGCATTTCTGTCAGTTATCATGTGGTGGACATTTTCACAGTGTTTTTTATATTTATATATCCGTTTTCTTTTTTTATAAGCGCTTCATAATGTTTTCTATCTAATAACCTATTCTTAGGGACCACATTGAATGGTTTAGCCTCATACAGAATGGTGTATATATTCCCCCCCCCCCCATTTGTCGATCTATGTTGGTTTATTTCTATGCAATTGTAATGTATGTCATATATATGTTTTACATTGTCTCTGTAATGACCTGGACTCGCCTTTTGGTGGGTAAAATAAAATATTTGAAAAAAAAAAAAAAGATACCAAACCAAGGTGGAGTCACCACAACTGGAATGGATACTCTCAGAGACCCCCCGGTCAGACAGTGGAGTGCCCCAACCTTCGCCTGGTCACTCTCCAGCATTGGCCCTGCACCCACCTCTCTGGCACTGAATTTAGACTTGACACTCACCGGAAGGCAGTAACAGCCGGGCTGGCAGGTGGAAACATTGCGGCAAATCTCTGGCGATAACCGGGAGGGACAGAGGCTGTCACATGGAGAACCACACGGACTGAATACAAATGGTGGCCGACAGCTGGACTCTGAGACAAGAGAGAGGAACGAATATCAGATGAGACAACAGGGGAATCATATATATATATATGTGGGACACGGGTCATATCATGGTGGATCTCCGCCATCTTGGAGGAAATATTGAACATATGAGGAGACATGGTCACCCCAGTATGAGCTCAGATCCAGTGAAATATTTGGTTGTGTTTGGTGGACATCAGGTGTGGGCGTGAAGAATTCTCACCTGAGCACTGTGACAGGTCACATGTCCTAACTTCACTCCCCAGCTTGTCACATGCTTCAACATTTGGCCCCCGAGACTCCCTGAGGCGGTGCTGGAGGGCAGAGTGACACGAACACTCTGACCAGTTACTCCACTGGCCCCAGAAGCAGCTTCCTGCAAGAGACACACAGAACATGGAATACACCTGTGACCGCATGGAACATGTATGACTGCATGGAACATGTATGACCGCATGGAACACGTATGACCACATGGAACATGTATGACTGCATGGAACACGTATGACCGCATGGAACACATATGACTGCATGGAGCATGTATTACTGCATGGAACATGTATGACTGCATGGAACACGTATGACCGCATGGAATATGTATGACCACATGGAACACATATGACTGCATGGAACATGTATGACCGCATGGAACATGTACGTCCACATGGAACACGTATGACTGGACAGAAAACATAGATCACACAAGTAAATATTTTCAAATGTCAGATACAAATGCTGTTCCCGCAGTCACCTTCACACGGCTGCAGGTAACACGCCGCGGTCTCCACGCGCTCAGTGCTGTTACATGGCACATCCAGAGATTCAGCTCCATGACAGTCGCACCGCCAAGTCCGGCTGCTAATTCCAGTGCCGCAGCTTCGGGAACACTGACTCCACTCCGACCAGCCACATCGGCTGCTGCCTGAAAGGAGCACAGACACATCAGGAGGAACTCTTCCAGTCAAGTCATGGAATAACATAGGCAGTAATGATGGCTTTATAATGCAAAGGCATCAGTAGAAATCATAGGTGTCCCCATACAACCTACCGACAGGCCCCCAGACCGGTACATACATAGGGCTGAAACATAGTAATTGTGCAATTCCCGGGACTGGGGCAACCACAGTCTCTGCTCTCCCACCTAATGGCCATCACAAACACTTGGGTATGCGTAGAGCTGCCCTCATCTTCCAGAACGTGGGCCAAATGGACGAGCTCTTTGACAACAGGACAATGTGCTACATGAACCACTCAAAGGGGAAAGTAGCAGGCAAACTTAAGTGTGGGAAGCTGGTTGGAGATTTTCCTCAGCTTTATTGGCCTTTGTGGCGCCATTTTTTGCATTATCTTATTCTGATATGTGGGCACCAGCCGGTGGATTTCAGGTCACTTCTTCCTGCCAACAATTGCAAGCCCTCAATTCTCCTGATCCAGCTGATCCTCATCTGTGGTGAGTAGGGTAGGAAGAGGACTTCCACTCCCAGATCTCATCAGTATGAGAATTCATCCTGCTTCAAAGCCCCATCATGGGCCTCCTTGCTAAATGAACTGAGCCTAGGCCCGGTACAGGAGTACCAAAGCAAAGGGACTGTCTCTTTTAGGGTTTGCAGAAAGTGGAGGACTTTGGCAGTGCTTTGCAGCATTGGAACATCGATTGTATCAGATCTCCTCTCATTACACTCTCTCCACATTCATACCTTTTTCATGTATGGATGGAGATACTGGTGGGCTGAGGGAGAATAGGTAGACATCTCGCCTTTCTCATTGATACTTGTTCCCACCGATGGCCAATCCCAGACCTAACATCCACTGAAAACACCCAACAATGTTAGGGAGAAGGAGGAACTCCATTGTTTTCAATTCTCCTACACGATTGAATGATTAAAGAGGATGCAGGTTCCCTTCACTTCACCCAGCTTCACACTTTAGTAAATCAGACTCTTCGTCTTATGTACAGAACAGATGGTAACATGGGGGACAGCTCACCCTCACAGTGCTGGTTGGTACAGTTTCGCCTCTCGGTGTCTGGGCCTTCACAATCAGAACCATTGTTACGCGGAGGGGGGTTGATACAGGCACGACTGCGGATCTGGACAGCGGCACCACACGTGGCTGGACAGTCAGACCACGGAGACCATGGTGTCCAGTCCCCATTCACTGAATATTGGAGAGAAGGGCAGAATTACACACAGAATGGAATGTCCCTATTATTCAGATTAGCGTTATAATATGTAGAGCAACCACCGGTGAGCGTGGAGATCGAAGGCACCACAACCCACGTATAGTACACATAGAAAAACAATGTTTGGGGACTTAGAAGGTGCCAAAAACACGAACCACAATTTGTAAAATAAAAAGAATTTTATATTTTATTAAAACCATTTATTAAAAGTCATTGGGCCTTATGTTTAAAATCGGCAAAGTTACATCCATGTGGTCTGTACATGTAGTTACTTCAACTCGACATGTTTTCGCCACTCTCTGGCTTCCTCAGGAGTTTTATACGTACTACTGATTATATCACTGTAATGAAAGAATCGAGGGCACCACATCCCATATACAGTATACATTATGTTTACTGATTGTGTTTATTCTTTAATTATAGTGGTAGAACCATAAAACCACTTATAAAACTCCTGAGGAAGCCAGAGAGTGGCAAAACATGTCGAGTTGAAGTAACTACATGTACAGAGCCTTGAAAAAGTATTCATACCCCTTGACATTTTCCACATTTTGTCATGTTACAACCAAAAACGTAAATGTGTTTTATTGGGATTTTATGTGATAGACCAACACAAAGTGGCACATAATTGTGAAGTGGAAGGAAAATGATAAATGATACAAATAAATATGTGAAAAGTGTGTGTGGGGGGGGCATTTGTATTCAGCCCCCTTTACTCTGATACCCCTAACCAAAATCTAGTGGAGCCAATTGTCTTCAGAAGTCACCTAATTAGTAAATAGAGTCCACCTGTGTGTCATTTAATCTCAGTATAAATACAGCTGTTCTGTGAAGCCCTCAGAGGTTTGTTAGAGAACCTTAGTGAACAAACAGCATCATGTGAAGACCAAGGAACACACCAGACAGGTCAGGGATAAAGTTGTGGAGAAGTATAAAGCAGGGTTAGGTTATACAAATATCTCAGAAGCTTTGAACATCTCACGGAGCACGGTTTAATCCATCATCCGAACATGGAAAGAGTATGGCACAAGTGGGGGGGGGGGGCATTTGTATGGCGCCCCCCGGAGTCAATACTTTGTAGAACCCCCTTTCTCTACAAGTCTTTTTGGGGATGTCTCTACCAGCTTTGCACATCTAGAGAGGACATTTCTGCCCATTCTTCTTTGTAAAATATCTCAAGCTCTGTCAGATTGGATGGAGAGCGTCTGTGAACAGCAATTTTCAAGTCTTGTCACAGATTCTCAATGTGATTTAGGTCTGGACTGTGACTGGGCCATTCTAACACATGAATATGCTTTGATCTAAACCATTCCATTGTAGCTCTGGCTGGATGTTTCGGGTCGTTGTCCTGCTGGAAGGTGAACCTCCGCCCCAGTCTCAAGTCTTTTGTAGACTCTAACAGGTTTTCTTCTAAGATTGTCCTGTATTTGTCTCCATCCATCTTCCCATCAACTCTGACCAGCTTCCCTGTCCCTGCTGAAGAAAAGCATCCGCACCATCCCCAGCAGTTTGGAACACAGTTGAGTTTTGGAGTATTGAGTGTTCCAAGTACCTGATTCCAGTAACGGTGCAGCTTTGGGCATAGCCAAAGGAGATGGATAAGGTCCCCACTGTTCTGCCTACACCTGCCACATAAAAGGTTTGCCAGCTTGCCCATCTTATGGAGTACAATGTATAATTGTGATACTTTTTTTGTGAAATTTAAAGAGCAGATAGTTGCTTGCAATGCTTCATCCCACCGGTCTCCCTCGAGTGGTCCTAGGTCCCTTTCCCACATGGATGCCGCCTTAATGGGGCGCACCCTCAGATGGTGTGTCAGCAACATCTGGTAACATTGTGATATAAAGCCCTTAGTTTCAGTGCTAGACTGTAATCGGTGGAATAGAGGGGTAGACGACATAACCCAACCCCCTGCACCCCCCTGTGCGCCCCACTGCATGCCGGAGCTGAAGGTATGAGTAAAACATGGAAGGAGGTGGATCAAATTGACTTTGTAGTTCAGGGAAGGACTTCAGCTTACCATTATTGAATATGTGAGACAAAAGGGACACCCCAAAGGCTCTCCACCTAGGCCCCTGACGCAGCTTAGGAGAGGTTATTCCACATTGGGCTGTATTCAGTGAAGCCCTGCACCCCCTGCATCTGTTTGCCCTTGCTCCATATTTTTTTGAATTGGGGAAAGGCGTCTGTTTGTTGGATTTGTGGAACACCTGGCCCCTCCAGGTCCATCGGAACAGATTCCACTCCAGTGCCCAGCAGGATCAATCGTGCCGATCATGAGCCATGGAGCCAGGCAGATGCTGAAGCTGGATGAATACTTTTTCAAGGCTCTGTATATAACTTTGCTGGTTTTTACACAAAAAGGACCAAATGTCTTTTATTGCATGTTTTCTGATAGTCAATAAAATATAACATTATAATTTTTGTCCTACAAATTGTGGTTAGTGTTTTTGGCAACTGAAAAGTCCCCAAACATTCTTTTTCTATATTTTCTCAGATTGGTGTTACTTCAGCACAACTGCGAGAACACAAAACAGACATTAATATGGGCCAAATTATATATGGTGGGACAAAAGTGCAGCTGTTCTCCACAGCAACCAAACAGGTCTCATCAGTCAAATTACATAAGGATTTTTCTAGGTTGTTTACTGGATTAACAATGGCTTCATTTCCCGAAATTTATGGGCACCATCACCATACTAAAGGATCTGAGAGGGAAAGCATGGCTGACCTCACTGAGAGATATCAGGAGACACTATGAGGAACATCAAAGAGGAAAGAGATGAGGACCACAGAGAGTATGAAGAGGTGGAGGACAGAGATAAGGAAGAGGAACCAGAAGAGGAGGAGAACCAGAAGAGAAGGAGAACCAGAAGAGAAAGAGAACCAGAAGAGAAAGAGAACCAGAAGAGAAAGAGAACCAGAAGAGGAGGAGAACCAGAAGAGGAGGAGAACCAGAAGAGGAGAAGAACCAGATAAATGCAAAGATGAATGCAAAGATGAAGACTAGGAGGAACGAGAAAAAGGGAGAAAACTGAAATGGGTAAGATATCCATGAAGAGAAAGAAACAATGATAAAGGGGAATGAAGAAGAGTGAGAAGAGGAAGGTAAAGGAATGAGAAGAGTAACAAGGAAAGGAAGATGAAAAAAAATATAGGAATTGGAAGAGAAAGAGCAATGAAGGTGGGGGAACTTAGGGAGGAAGAAGAAGATACGAAAGAAGAACATTTTGAGGAAAAGGAAGGAGAAAAGTTAAATGGACAAGAGAAATGAGAAGCAGAAAAATGGCAAAAGAAACAAGAATGGGAAAAATTAACAAAAAAGATTAAAAGCAGCAAGAAAAGTAAATAAGAAAATGTGAAGAGGTAGAGGAACCAGATAAAGAATGCAAAGATGAAGAGGGTAAGATAACCATGAGAGAAATAAACAATAAAGGAACACGAAGAAGAGCGGGAAGAGGAAGATAAAAAAAGAATAAGTGGTAAAGGAATGAGAAGAGGAACAAGAAAAGGAAGTGAAATGAGAAAAAGAGAAGAGGAACAAGAAGAAGAGAAACATGAAGAGGAAGATGAAAAAATAGGAATGGGAAGATGGATGAAAAAGAGGAACTTAAGGAGGAAGAAGAAGATGAGAAAGAAAAAGAATATGAGGAAGAGGAAGTAACAAGAAGAGAAATGAGGATAAGAAGAAGGACAAAAGAAATCAAGAATGGAAAGGAACAAAAAGATTTAAAGCAGCAAGAAGATTAATATTAAAGAGGGAAACGTGAAGAGGAACCAGAGGAGGGGTGCAAAGATGAAGACTGGTAAGAACAAGAAAAGGGAAAGGTATGGAGAGGGGAAGATATCCAAGAAAAGAAAGAAACACAAAAAGAGCGAGAAGAGGAATGGGAAGAGAAAGTTGAAAAAGAATGAGAGGTAAATTAATGAGAAGAGGAGCAAGAAAAGGAAGGGAAATTAGAAAAAGAAGCAGTAAAAGAAGAAGAAGAGGAACATGAAGAAGATTTAAAAGAATAGAAATGGGAAGAGGAATGAAAAGAGGTAGTGAAACTTAGGGAGGAAGAACAAGAGGAAGAAGATGAGAAGGAAGAAAAACGAAGATGAGAAGGAAGAGGAAGGAGAAGAGTTCTAGGAACAAGTAGAGAAATGAAAAGAAGAAGAATAAGGGCCAAAATCAAGAATGGGAAAATTAACAAAAAGATTAAAGGAAGCAAGAGTAAAAGGAACGGGAATATTAGGAGGAACGAGAATATTAGGAGGAATGAAAGAAGAAACAAGAAGAGGGATGAGAAGAAAAACAGGAAGAGAAATAGGAACAAGAATAGAGCATAATCGACAAGAGGAGCCTGAAAGGAAGAGGAACATGAAGAGGAACATGAAAAATAGCGTGAAGAGGACCAAGAAGAGAAGAGAAATGAGAAGAGGAACATGAAAGGGAAAAGGAAGGAGAAGAGGAACATGAAGAGGAATGTGAAAATTAGGGTGAAGAGAGGAGAAACGAAGAGAAGTGTGAAGGAGAAAAGGAACATGAAGAGGAACGTGAAAAGTAGTGTGAAGATGACCAGAGAAGAGAAAAGTAAGGAGAAGAGAAACACAAAGAGGAATGAGAAAAGTGGCGTGAAGAGGAGCAGGAACAGAAAAGTAACAAGAAGAAGAACATGAAGAGTAAAAGGTGGGAGAAGAGAAACATGAAGAAAAATGTGAAAAGTAGTGTGAAGAGGAACATGAAAAGGAATGAGAAGAGGAAAAGTAGCAGGAATTGGAACAGGCAGAGGATTTCAAAGAAGAAGATGAAAAGGAAAGCAAAGAGAAAGTGAAAAAACAAAAAGGAGCACCAAATCTGCGGAGTTTCTTTCTCTTTTTCGGTAGGATACTGTTAGAGAAATTCAATTCTTATTTTATAATCATTTATGTATGTTTGACAAAGATTGCTTAGAAGTAGAATGGATTAAAGTTACACAGAGTTGTTTCAAGTCCTTGAAATGCATATAAATCACAGAGATCATTTTTAGCGCCTTCATAAGATCTGATATCCCAAGTTGCTCCCACTGCACTGTGAAACCACCACAAGTATAATGTCTGTAATCTGTGTTTGTATTGAAAATGTAAAATAAAAAATTAAAAGGAACACAAAGAGGAAAAGAGGAGGAGAACCAGAAATGAGGAACGAAGAAAAGGAAGATGAGAAGGTGAAGGAGGACGACCAGAAATGAGGAACGGAGAAAGGAAGATGAGAAGGTGAAGGAATGGGAAGATGAACATGAAAAGGAGGAGGACCAAGCAGAAGAATGTGCTTTCCTAGTATGGCGGCACTATGAGACCAATCGGTGATAGGAAGAAGACATGATTGGGTTTTATTTTAGCACTCCAGTGAGGATGGGGTCCTGGGGGTACACACTCACCTCGGCATTCAATGTCTTGGCAGTAGTTCCCCTCTGGGGTGCAGATACTGGAGGAAGAGATATAATGAAGTCAGAAGGAGACACTCAGGTTGAGGAAGAAGCTTCTTTCTACCAGAACTCTCCGCACCGCCCTCAATCTATGGAATTCCCTCCGCTTTCCTATACGTTCCACTCTATATTCTAGAGTATGACATCACACTTTCCAGCCAATACCTGGCCACCGTTTGTTTCCTTTCCAATTCTCTTGTCCAGTCATAATTCTCCCTCCTGACAGTGCTATCTCCTCGGAATCAGGACCAGGCCTAGGAGTAGGCAGAGAAGGTGGCAGCCTAGGGTGCTTCAGTAAGAGAAGGGTACAAAAGGGGCAGAACCTGCCAACAACCCATCAATGGGGGGGTGGGGGGGTGCTATTTGTCAATTTCTGGTGCTACAGAACCGAGTCCCAGCACTGCTCTTCAGCAAGTCGACCCTGGCTGCTCCCTGTCTGTGACTTGCACAGAATCCACCAGGGTGACCGGCGGTGTACACAGCATTAGATCAGCCCATCCTCCACTTCAGAAAAGATCATGTGACCAAGGCCACCAGACACGGGGGCAGCAATGAAAGGAGCCGGGAGCAGCATTTCCACCAGAAAAGAGAAGAATTTCAGACATTATCTGTACAAGTCTGAGGATATAACCTCTATACATGAGTAGAGACTCACTTTATGTGAATCCCTTTTCTACCATCCGATAGAGCAGGGGCTCTCCAATGTTGTCAGTACGAGGGCCACATAGTATATTTCACACATATTCATGGGCCAAAAAATCAGTTTTAGAAATAAATGGGCTCCCATCAGAGACCCTCCTTACATCAGGATCCCCCATCAGAGTTCCTCCTATATCAGGGTCCCCCCCAGAGGACCCATTACATCAGAGTGTCACCTTACATCATAATCCCCATCAGAACCCCACCCCCCTATATCAGTGTCCCTCTCAGAGTCCCCCCTTACATCAGGGTCTACATCAGTGGATCCATTACATCAGAGCTCCCCCTATATCAGGGTCCCTATCAGAGGTCCAAATTCATCAGAGCCCCCTTATATCAGGGTCCTTATCAGAGCCCCCCCCCCCCCCCTTATAGCAGGTCAAAGCAGAGACCATAGGCAGCCTCAGCTGTACATTGAGGGTGTGCTGCTGACCCTGGCTGGACAACATCTCACAGTGGGCCATGGTTTGGAGACCCCTGCTATAGAGGACCCCCCCCCACTGACCCCTGATATTTATAGATACTGACCACTGCTGGCACTCGCCCACCAGCCACACGTCCCCGATCTGCCGCTCCCATCCCCCGTGTGGGCACAGCTCCGGGCACTTTCCTGGGTGACATGGGTGGGATTGACTTTCTGGATCCCGGCACTGCTCTCTCAGTGATCCCGATGTGGAGGTCCTGTGCAGAGGAGAAGATAGGACACTATGATGTCATAAAGGTCCCCACCACTATCATGTCACTGTGAGGAGCACTGCTAACCTCACTACATACAATGAACCCCAATCATCTGGGACACTTAACAGCCAATCACTGAAGAGGAATTATCAGCTAGATAAGTGAAAGCCGAATGCTGATTGGTTGCTCTGTGCCTCATGACAGAAACAATGGCGGTTGTCACCTGATACGAGTCTGCTGGCCACTCCCACAGGTGACGGAGCACTGAGACCAGGTGGACCATTGACTCCAGTTGCATTCGGCGGTGGGGCAGGTGAGGTTGGTGCAGGAGAGGCGCCCGTTGGTGCAGGTGCAGTTGTTGCAGTTCTCCTGGAGGGAGCTCTGGGCCATCCAGCTCTGCCCCCTGCTGTCCGTACACTCACACTGCGCGATGGACACACACCGGCCGTCCTGCTCCAGGGTTTCTGGGGGACAGAAGACAGATTGGGGCTCAGCGACATGCAACCAGAGGAAGAAGAGCCGAAAGGCAGACAAGACCTACCTGCTGGACACCTACACCCTGGATCACAGCCATCTCCATCCAGACAGACGATTCCCTGCTGGAAGTCCGAACAACGCCTGGGGCAGCGATTGGCACACTCCACCACCTCCATACCCGGCGGGCATCCCTCCTCTATATGGATGAAACCACAAAACACTGCAGTCAATAAAGACCATAAAATGCAACATAGTAAGAGGATGTGACAGATCCTTCTAGGTGCAGGAACCCCGTGTACCATCTCCTTCTAGGTGCAGGAACCCCGTGTACCATCTCCTTCTAGGTGCAGGAACCCCGTGTACCATCTCCTTCTAGGTGCAGGAACCCTGTGTACCACCTCCTTCTAGGTGCAGGAACCCTGTGTACCACCTCCTTCTAGGTGCAGGAACCCTGTGTACCATCTCCTTCTAGGTGCAGGAACCCTGTGTACCATCTCCTTCTAGGTGCAGGAACCCTGTGTACCACCTCCTTCTAGGTGCAGGAACCCTGTGTACCACCTCCTTCTAGGTGCAGGAACCCTGTGTACCATCTCCTTCTAGGTGCAGGAACCTGTGTACCATCTCCTTCTAGGTGCAGGAACCCTGTGTACCATCTCCTTCTAGGTGCAGGAACCTGTGTACCATCTCCTTCTAGGTGCAGGAACCCTGTGTACCACCTCCTTCTAGGTGCAGGAACCCTGTGTACCACCTCCTTCTAGGTGCAGGAACCCTGTGTACCATCTCCTTCTAGGTGCAGGAACCTGTGTACCATCTCCTTCTAGGTGCAGGAACCCTGTGTACCACCTCCTTCTAGGTGCAGGAACCCTATGTACCACCTCCTAGGTGCAGGAACCTTGTGTACCACCTCCTTCTAGGTGCAGGAACCCTGTGTACCATCTCCTTCTAGGTGCAAGAACCCTGTGTACCATCACCTCCTAGGTGCAGGAACCCTGTGCACCACCTCCTTCTAGGTGCAGGAACCCTGTGTACCACCTCCTTCTAGGTGCAGGAACCCTGTGTACCATCTCCTTCTAGGTGCAGGAACCCTATGTACCATCTCCTTCTACTTCTAGGTGCAGGAACCCTGTGTACGGTCTCCTTCTAGGTGCAGGAACCCTGTGTACCGTCTCTTTCTAGGTGTAGGAACACTATGTACCATCTCCTTCTAGGTGCAGGAACCCTGTGTACCGTCTCCTTCTAGGTACAGGAACCTTGTGTACCATCTCCTTCTAGGTGCAGGAACCCTACGTAAAGTCTCTTTCTAGGTGCAGGAACCCTGTGTTTAAGTCTCCATCTGATTGCAGGGCCCCCTGTGTGTGGCTCTCCCTCTGGGTGTGGGCCTCTATGAAAGGTGTCCTTCTGGGTGTGGGCCCCCTGTGTATCGTTCCCTTCTGGACGCAGGCCCTCTTCCACAGGTAGGTGCAGGGCCCCTGTGTATAAGTCTTCCTTTGGTGGGTGCAGGGCCCCCTGTGTATAAGTCTTCCTCTGGTGGGTGCAGGGCCCCCTGTGTATAAGTCTTCCTCTGGTGGGTGCAGGGCCCCTGTGTATATGTCTTCCTTAGTGTGGCCCTTAGTGTATGAGTTTGTCCCTGGGTATGGGTTGCCCATATGTATGGGTGGGTCTCCCCTTGGATGGAGGCCCTCCTGTCTATCAATCTACCCGCCGAGTGAGGGCTCCCCTATGTATTGGGTCCCCTTTTGGCTTTGGCCCTCTGTGTATAGCTCTACCCTTGGGTATGTGGGCCTCTGTGTACATAGGTTTATGCCTAGGTGTAGGCCCTAAGTATAGGTCTACCCTCAGGTGTTGGCCCCCCTTTTCCCATGTATAGGTCTCCCCTTGGGTGCTGGCCCCTGTGTATAGGTCTACCCTGGGTGAGGGCCTGCTGTGTATGACCTTGGTTCACAGTCCAGGTGGGCTCCACACCGCATACTTCACAGTTGCCATGTCTGAGCAGAACTGATGTTAGGAATGGAGTTCAGCCGTTTGTGGGTGCAGGGCCCCTGTGTATATGTCTTCCTTTGGTGGGTGCAGTTACCCTTGTGGACTCACCGCAGGGTTTGAGGTTGCAGATCCTCACTTGGTATTTCTCACCAGGACACTCTTCTCCTCCATTTTTTGGTGGTGGACTGGTACAGGTCCGACTTCTCACCGATCTTCCTCCACCGCATGTCCGGTCACACCAGGACCACGGGCTCCACTTGGACCAGCTGCCATTTACTACACCAGAGGGAATAAGAGAAGATGATGGGGGAGAAACTTGTCAGAGGTTATGAAGTATTGTACAGGTCATCCTACAGAGGAACATTTCCCCATCTCCATTGTGTTCCACCATCACAGCCTACAATGTCCAATCAGCACCTGTACAATCCAATCATGATTTCCGACCCGATCCTCAGCACCCAGGTCTCCAGGAACCCCAACTTCCCCTCCTTCCCCCCAGTTCTCCAGGAACCCCAACCCCCCTCCCCTTCATGCTTCCATCATTTCAGTTTATCCACCATTGGCAGCTTAATTTGGAGTGTACAATCCCTAAATGCACTCCTGTGGGGTGCTCAGCCCTGCAGTACTCTGCCCAACCCCCAGAGGGCGCTCTCGTATTATAATGCAGATAAAACACTTCATCCCCCCTTCCATCTAGTCCCTCTGTTACCTTTACATGCCTGCAGGTTGCAGAATCTCCTCTCTGTGTTCCCAGTCAGGATGTCATCACACCACACTCCCTTCTCACCAGGCGGGTTGTAAGTACGAAGACGTCTCTGCTGACCCACCCCGCAGAATCGGGAACACTTGCTCCACTCCGACCAGGGGTTCCAGGAACAGTTCCGCTGCTGACACTCCTCATCGACACACAGAGGAGAGTCGGGACCTGAGAGAACACCAAACATCCAAGTATGAGATAAGGAAAAACCTGTGTGGATGGGCTTGGTTCACCACAAGTGGCCTTTGCAGTCCTCTGCAAGTCCATGGGAAAGTCAAATGCAGGTCAGAAGGAGCTCAACTGAAGGTCAAAGGCAGGTCAGGAGGTCAACTGTAAGCCACAATGCGTTAACCGAAGGTCAGAAAATGGTCAACTGAGTGTCAGGAGAAGGTAAACAGGTCAACTGCAAAGTTCAAAATAAAAAAAAAAGTTTTTTTCTCCCATTTTGAATAAAGAATATACTTTAAACCCTCTAATTAACCACCCGTTAATATAAATTAGAGATGACTACATCTTTGCCTACCTCATTTTTAAGCTTTCACCATTTCAGGTTTTATAACAAACAAAAGTTTCATTTTTTTCAATCTGTAAATAATGTTACGTCAATTCAACGGCATCATAAACAGATGAAATATCAGAATAAGGATTGTTCGAGAATGCTAGAGGGAATCAGCACCACTGGTTACATTTCCTCCAGCGTTCTCTAGAATTGTTACATTGTATCTCTTATTACAAAGACAGACTGTATGTTCTATACTCCTCAGCTCCATCTAGTGGCCATAATATTTTGAGGTCTTCAGAATTTGGATCAGCTCTGCTGTACAAGAGACCTATGGGAGGGAAGGGGGGCACAGAAATGAGGGGTGGCCATAATATTTTTAGGCCTACGGCTTTTACATCAGCTCTGCTGTACAAGAGACCCATGTGTGGGAAGGTGGGGGGGGGGGGGCAAAGAAATGGGGGACACAATATAATAATACGCACAAGGATGATGATGGAATCACACTACTAAGGACCAATTATAATGGTCAGTAAAACCTGTACTGTGGCCTCCATTGCTGAAAATGCTGGTCTCCTGGCTGCCATTAGGCTCCGATACTCCTTCCGGTGCCAGTGACTGCTCTATATAATCAGAATAAGTAATTTCTAGAACAGACTCATTGGAAGATGCCTATTTCCATTGTGTGACCAGAGAGCGGAAGTGATAGATATGTATCTGGCACAGAGCTCTTTCCAGGAGAACCACATCGGCGCAACATCGATCTGGTAATGGGAAACCCCGAAATTATCTGCAGATTTGGGTTATACAGAGTTTGATCTCAGTCCTTGGCAGGGACTAACCTGTACACTGCGGAAGGTTGCAGATGTTCTCCTGGAAGGACTCTCCGCTACAATTCCTTCCAGAGGGACAAAACCGGGTCCGTGCCTTCACCGCAGGGAATTGGCGGTCAGAGCAGCTCTTGGAACATGGAGTCCATTGGGACCAGGGGCTAAATACCTCATCTGCCGAGCCTAAAGAGGAATGGACAAAGATTACCAAGAGAAGACCAGATGTGTATGATGGAGGAGAGTTCCATGTCTGAGATGTATATGATGTAGGATAGAGGAGAGCTCCATGTCTGACATGTATATGATGTAGGATGGAGGAGAGCTCCATGTCTGAGATAAATATGATGTGGGAGGGTGGAGAGCTTCATGTCTGAGATGTATATGATGTAGGATGGAGAAGAGCTCCATATCTGAGATGTATATGATGTAGGATAGAGGAGAGCTCCATATCTGAGATGTATATGATGTAGGAGGGAGGAGAGCTCCATGTCTGAGATGTATATAATGTAGGAGGGAGGAGAGCTCCATGTCTGAGATGTATATGATGTAGTATGGAGAAGAGCTCCATGTCTGAGATGTATATGATGTAGGATAGAGGAGAGTTCCATGTCTGAGATGTATACTATGTAGGATGGAGGAGAGCTCCATGTCTGAGATGTATATGATGTAGGATGGAGAAGAGCTCCATGTCTGAGATGTATATGATGCAGGATGGAGGAGAGCTCCATGTCTGAGATGTATATAATGTAGGATAGAGGAGAGCTCCATGTCTGAGATGTATATGATGTAGGATGGAGAAGAGCTCCATGTCTGAGATGTATATAATGTAGGATGGAGGAGAGCTCCATATCTGAGATGTATATAATGTAGGATGGAGGAGAGCTCCATGTCTGAGATGTATATAATGTAGGATGGAGGAGAGCTCCATATCTGAGATGTATATGATGTAGGATGGAGGAGAGCTCCATGTCTGAGATGTATATGATGTAGGATAGAGGAGAGCTCCATATCTGAGATGTATATGATGTAGGATGGAGGAGAGCTCCATGTCTGAGATGTATATGATGTAGGATGGAGAAGAGCTCCATATCTGAGATGTATATAATGTAGGATGGAGGAGAGCTCCATATCTGAGATGTATATGATGTAGGATAGAGGAGAGCTCCATATCTGAGATGTATATGATTTAGGATACAAGAGAGGTCCATGTCTGAGATGTATATGATGTAGGATGGAGGAGAGCTCCATATCTGAGATGTATATGATGAAGGATGGAGGAGAGCTCCATGTCTGAGATGTATATGATGTAGGATGGAGGAGAGCTCCATGTCTGAGATGTATATGATGTAGGAGGGAGGAGAGCTCCATGTCTGACATGTATATGATGTAGGAGGGAGGAGAGTTCCATGTCTGAGATGTATATGATGTAGGATGGAGGAGAGCTCCATGTCTGACATGTATATGATGTAGGAGGGAGGAGAGCTCCATGTCTGAGATGTATATGATGTAGGAGGGAGGAGAGCTCCATGTCTGAGATGTATATAATGTAGGATGGAGAAGAGCTCCATGTCTGAGATGTATATAATGTAGGATGGAGAAGAGCTCCATGTCTGAGATGTATATGATGTAGGATGGAGGAGAGCTCCATATCTGAGATGTATATGATGTAGGATGGAGGATGGAAAGTTCCATATCTGAGATGTGTACAATGTAGGAGGGAGGAGAGCTCCACGAAGGACGTAACATTAAGCCTGGAATCACGAATAAACATAGTGGGAACGTATAAAGCTTTAGATCTGATGAGTGACCACACCCCATTTATCTACCAGACCGCATGTCATGGCATTACCTCCCAGCTGGTCATATGATAGCTCAGAGACTTACCGGCCATGTCAGTGGGGGGCTCCGGGGACAGCGGGATGACGTCTGCAAAAAAACACAATGGCAGACCTTATATGAGACCCATAAATTGTCATATTCAGGAAAAACGGCATGACATCATAAGAGACTGGGCGTGGGAAGAAGTGCAGTATGTATGATGTCATAGTGGCTGTATATTATAGAGTATATCGAGCATTCTGCAGAAGAAAATAATGTTCTACAATAAGGGATTATGGGAGTCTCACCTTCACAATCTGGTGTCTGGCAGTATTTAATGTTCACACTGGGGCCCTCGCATTCTCTACCCCCATTGGCTGGCGGAGGGTTGGAACAGTCCCGGGACCGCGTCATATTGCCCAGGCCTCCGCAGCTGACAGAACAGGGGCTCCAGGGAGACCACAAGGTGAAGCCTCCATCTTGAGGACAAGCGGAAAATGCACACTCCATGCGGCCATTCTTACATGTGCTGGAGGGAGGAGAGACGGATGTTACAAGCAGCAACATACAGTATCACATATATAATTACAGCTCAGTGCCTTTCCAAGAGGAATATTACTCTCATGACATCACTATAGAGAAATCTACACGCCAACCTGAAGATGACGAGATTCCCTCCCAGCTTCAGTTCACCAGATAGAGATCTCTCTCTACTGCTTTGATGGTTTGGGCTGAGCGTATCTCTCTGACACTGCCTCATGTTGGAAGACTGGTTCTCTTTTTGTCATTCTGGGTGGTGTCTTCACAATTGGAGCAGATGGGAGATACTTCCTCAACGTATGGTGGCAAAGCACACGGTGCACCAGCCCAACACTCTACCTGGCGGATGAGGTCAAAGCTCAGTCCCACAGCATTATCCCCCTTCCTACGGCAAAGACGGTGGAAAATAGAGAATAATGGCACCCAGCAACTAAAAAAAAAATAAGGGAGCTCCTGGAGCTTGGCTTGACTGGCCCACTCACTAAGTGAGTCTTTAGAGACGGGCAACTGCTGAGACAATGACAGCGGCTCTGGTCCTGGAAAGCACTCTACAGCTAATTATGGAAAGCAGCCTACATGGAACCCAGTGCATAAAGGTCACTTCCAGGCTATCTCTGCAACATCCAATGGGGTCTGGATGCGGTACAATTCAGAAGCCAGTCTGAGGACAACCACGCAGGATAGATGAAACTCAGAGGGGAGTCCTCCAGTAAGATTGGAGAGAAGAGTCTTGACTGAAGACAAAGAAAAATCACAAGTTGGTATTCAAACCCGCAGAGCTGAAGAAAGGAGGTCTATCACAAAACGTTGAGGCTGCAGGTAGTACAAGGGGTTATCCTGGGCTATGCCACTGTCCTATCCACCTCTAGGTGGCAGTATAGCCTAACACCTAAAGACTTCCCAGGTCGACGATAGAGAAAGGAACCCCAATATGCCTATGTGGTGTGGCCCATAATCTGGCATATAAGTGATATTTTACCGACTTTCTACTGTGTCAGGTCACATACTCTTCCAATGGACCATGATGTGGTGAAATGTAAGATGTTTGGGTGGAACAGGCATTACTACAAACTCTGCTTGGGGACAAACATCCCTCGACAGTTTGACCTGCTGGGAATTGTAGTTCTCTGAGGTTCCCTATTCCTGGAGCCCATACCAGGAGCTGCAGCCATGGTGGATCTTGTCTCCCGATGACACCTCTTCTCCCGGAATGAGCTCGGCTCCATGGAGGGTGACCGGCATGGGTGGATGGGGTGCGGCATGAGGTGTGACATTCCTGAGTCCTTGTAGAATCTCTTCCGTCACCATACATGGACAATCCTGAACCAGACGGCGACAAAAATAATATTCAAATACGACACAGACTGGTACAGACACAGGAGGAGCATAGGACATCATCAATAAACTGAGGATAAGTGAATATCAATAAGTAACTGGTACTGAGGCTTATAATCAATAAGATACAGCAATAATCACACCCCAAGTCTAAAGCTAACCTACAGGAACCACCAACTTAACCCTTAAAGCTGAACTCCAGTCAGCCTTACCCTCACCCCACCCCAAATCATTGCTCTCTGAGGTCACCCATTCAGTTATTATGGTGTCCTTAGTACTGTCCACCACTGTCATAACCCAAAACAAGCCTAAGCTAAAACATATCATCTCTCCCGAGATTCCACGATGAACACCCTCACATGAGTGAAAAAATAAGGGACTGGAGGCAACAAACCTCCGGACTTTTAAGGTGTTGTATGTATTGTTTAGGAAATATCAATTCACCAATGACATTGGATAAAACATATACATTTTATTACAAATATTTAAAAAAGACATGAGACAGACTCGAATTAAAAAATTCAATCATTCCACTAAGACATGATGCATAGATAATACCACTTTCTCAACGTGTTTCGCTCGACGGAGCTTCCTCAGGAGACTTTGGGCGTGGCGTCTATTATGCTATAAATCACAAAAGATTTGAATGAACGTTCATGATTAAATATATTAAATCCATAAAAAATGGCATACATGAATTATTATGCAAGAGATATCAAAATGTATCAGAAGCTATCAGATTTTGGGCATAGACAAAACATATATTAATAGTGGCTATGAGGCTACAAAAAACTACAAATGAAAAGAAAAAAACCCCCAAAGAAATGTTTTTTTTCTCTTTTCATTTGTAGTTTTTTTGTAGCCTCATAGCCACTATTAATATATGTTTTGTCTATGCCCAAAATCTGATAGCTTCTGTTACATTTTGATATCTCTTGCATAATAATTAATGTATGCCATTTTTTATGGATTTATTATATTTAAACATGAGCGTTCATTCAAATCTTTTGTGATTTATAGCATAATAGATGCCACGCCCAAAGTCTCCTGAGGAGGCTCCGTCGAGCGAAACATGTTGAGAAAGTGGTATTATCTATGCATCATGTCTTAGTGGAATAATTGAATTTTTTAATTCGAGTCTGTCTCATGTCTTTTTTAAATATTTGTAATAAAATGTATATGTTTTATCCAATGTCATTGGTGAATTGATATTTCCTAAACAATACATACAACACCTTCAAAGTCTCGAGGTTTGTTACCTCCAGTCCCTTATTTTTTCATTCATTTTATAAAATTGGGATGTGGTGTTTTCTTTTTGATTCCTCCCTTCCATCCTTTGTTGTACCCTCACCTGAGTCACATGACTTGCGCCAGTTTCCCTGCTCTCAGCAGGAACAGGAAGACTCACCGTGATGCAGGACCCGTTGTGGAAGTAGGTGCCCAGCGGGCAGTGACACCCTTCCTCACACTCATCGGGGAAGCACTCCACCTGCTGGGTAAGGTGGGCACAACTGTACGGGCAGCTGTCCTCCTTTCCACATTCGCGGTACAATCGGTCTATTGGACAGCCCACATCTGGAAACACAGAACAGCCAATCAGCAGCATAATTGGAGAAATGCCATTATATGTTATTGGAGTGACTACGAGGGAGAAAATTCCTATTTCCAGCCTGGGGGGACAACTACACGACTCCCACCTCATGGTCCCAGATGACCGGACGATGGGAGTCATCAAGACACTCACCAGGTGAGCAGTCACGCCATCATCTTGTCCTATGACAGGTACTCACCTAGACAAACCTGGTTGTTGCACATCCTGCTTTGAATGGCTTTTCCTTCACATTCTTGACGCCGACATTCTCTCACCCGGATCTGCTCCCCTCCCCCGCAACTAATGCTACATGGAGACCATGGGGACCACTCGCTCCAAGGATCCGGTTCTGTAAGGGATTCAGGAAAACAGTATCAGCCTTATGGTCCAATGTGTCTGCTGTACAAAGATAACGTGAACTGACCAAAGCATGAAGGACATTCATGTCTTACCGGGACAGGTGGGCCCCTGGCAGGTCCTCTGTTGCTCCTCGCCCCCCATGCAGGTTCTTCCACCATTCTGAGGAGCTGGACTGTCGCATTTCCTCCTACTGGTCTGGATCCCTTCTCCACAACTTGAAGAACACGAAGACCACAAACTCCAGGGACCCCAACCGCCATCCAGAACACAACGCGGGTCGGAAGTGCAGTTCAAGTGGCCACCAATGCAAGTGCTGGAATAACAACAATCTTCTTTAATATCAGAATATCTAAAAAAAAGAGAGACGAGGCGCTTCCTGACATCTCCTGATGCCCACATACCAGTTCTGGCATTGAAGAATCACACTTTCCCCAGAAGGTAGATGCTGCCAGGGCTCAGGACCGGACCAGGTGGAGCTGTTACCAGACTCTGATCCTCCTATGGAGAAGGAGAAGAAACATATGAGATACCCTTCCTATGCAGAGAGAGCATTCAGTACAACTACTGCAACAGTCACATCTCTCAGGAAGGAAGCCGTCTGCCAGCCGAACACAACTGATAATCCTTCAAAAAATGAAGAGCTGCTGAGGACTCAAGTAAATGGGTGTTGGAGATCTCCCGGTATTGATGATAACAGTAAGTGGTTGTTGGAGAGTTCTCAGTATTGGTGATAGCAATGAGGAGGTGATTGAGGTCTCCTGGTGATAGCAGTGAGCAGGTGATGGAGATCTCTTGGGATTGGTAATAGCAGTGAACGGATGATGGGTAGGTGATGGAGATCTCCCGGGAAATGGTCATAGCAGGTAATGGGTGTCGGAGATCTCCCAGTATTTGTGATAACAGTAAGCGATTGTTGGAGATCTCCCAGTATTGACGATGGCAGTGGGTGGGGGATGGAGGCCCCCATATTGGTGATAGCAGTGAATGGATGATGGGCAGGTGTTAGAGATCTCTCGGTATTGGTGATAGCAGTGAATGGGTGATGGAGGTTTCCTGGTATTGGTCCTAGCAGATAATGGGTGTTGGAGATCTCCTGATATTGGTTATAGTTGTGACAGGAGGTTGTCCATGCTTGGCGATTCTCTTCATGTACAGATACACATAACTTACATTTTATTACAGTTTGTTGCTCTGGTTACTCACCTTGCGATCGTTTTTGGTACTTGCAGTGGCATTCACTTGGCTCCACGCACGTTCCATTCTGCATCAGCTGACCCTCAGGACACCCACATGAGGGCTGACACTCTGCAGTGTCCAGGCAGACGGTGTCTCCATGGAGATCATCACAGGAGCGAGGACACGGCTTACCACACTGAAAGTCTACAAGACCGCCACCGCATTCTGCAAGATAAATGGTCAGAGTCGCTCAAATCTACCCCACCAGAAAGGAGACATCCATACCAAGTAACCCTAAAAAAATCTGCATCTAGTCCTTTACCCATCTTTCACCAGGACCAACCAACCCCAGAGCCTGTATAATGTACAGTACATACATCAGGACCAACCAACCCCAGAGCCTATATAATGTACAGTACATACATCAGGACCAACCATCCCCAGAGCCTATATAATGTACAGTACATACATCAGGACCAACCAACCCCAGAACCTATATAATGTACAGTACATACATCATGACCAACCATCCCCAGAGCCTATATAATGTACAGTACATACATCATGACCAACCAACCCCAGAGCCTATATAATGTACAGTACATACATCAGGACCAAGCAACCCCAGAGCCTATATAATGTACAGTACATACATCAGGACCAAGCAACCCCAGAGCCTATATAATGTACAGTACATACATCAGGACCAACCAACCCCAGAGCCTATATAATGTACAGTACATACATCATGACCAACCATCCCCAGAGCCTATATAATGTACAGTACATACATCAGGACCAACCAACCCCAGAGCCTATATAATGTACAGTACATACATCAGGACCAACCATCCCCAGAGCCTATATAATGTACAGTACATACATCAGGACCAACCATCCCCAGAGCCTATATAATGTACAGTACATACATCAGGACCAACCAACCCCAGAACCTATATAATGTACAGTACATACATCAGGACCAACCATCCCCAGAGCCTATATAATGTACAGTACATACATCATGACCAACCAACCCCAGAGCCTATATAATGTACAGTACATACATCAGGACCAAGCAACCCCAGAGCCTATATAATGTACAGTACATACATCATGACCAACCAACCCCAGAGCCTGTATAATGTACAGTACATACATCAGGACCAACCATCCTAGAGCCTATATAATGTACAGTACATACATCATGACCAACCAACCCCAGAGCCTATATAATGTACAGTACATACATCAGGACCAACCATCCCCAGAGCCTATATAATGTACAGTACATACATCAGGACCAACCATCCCCAGAGCCTATATAATGTACAGTACATACATCAGGACCAACCATCCTAGAGCCTGTATAATGTACATACATCCGTACATGTCTATACTATTCTATCCACCTACACCTCATTACCTGAGCACTGTGTGATGTTATGGTGACAGATTCTGCTCTGCCGGGACTCTCCTTCACATGGAGCTCCCCCAAACCGCACAGGGGGGTTGTTGCACTGTCTAGTCCTCACAGAATCCCCAGAGCAGGTGTCACACTCTGACCAGGGACTCCAGGGGCTCCACTGTCCGTTCACTGAGAAGAGAGATTATGTTATAGGTTCTGTGTGTCATGTAAGAGGCGATTGGGGTACATACAAGCTCTATTCTTTACCTGGGCAAAAAGAAGGTGAAGGGCACTCCTTCCTCTCCAGCTGCACTCCGGTTTCGCCAAAATACTGCTGCACCCCATCACAGGGCTCTCCTCCACCAAGCGGTTTAGGACAGGCACAACTCCGGTACCTCGTCACCATCTCTGTACCACACGTTCTGGAACATGGGGTCCAGTCTGACCAATCACACCAGCCTCCGGTCACTGACAACACAAGAAAGAGAGCAGACAGTACAACATCTGACCACTACAGGGGTCTTCACAAAGTTCAGATTGCCCACCTCTGAGCTTGTCTGGTCTAAGGACACCCATAAAATGACCGTCACCCAGTCCAGGCAATGAGGAATGCTTTTGTCTATGGTCACATGACTGTACAACTAAGAGCCCAGTGATGTCTAAAGGGTACTAGTCTTGTCCCGGACAGTGTAACTCTTCCACAACCCTTAGATCTACTAGTGGCTCACTTCACTAATAACTGCAGATTATTGGTTTTGACTCAGATAATGAAGCCGAAACTTATGTGGAAACACCAAAAGGAACCTTTTCATAGATAGGACTGAAATTTCTTCTTCCTGACAACGTTCTCACCTAAGGTCCATCAGATCTCTTCCTCTCCTCATTGTGGACAATGCCACTGCTCCTTCAGCTCATTGGTTGAACTGGATGAACTTGTGTCTTTTTTCAACCAGACTAACTATATAACTATGTATGTTGTAGGCTGAAATATTTACAGTTACAGGATGAATCTCCTTCCTTAGAGCCTTATAATAGGTATTTGCCCCAGGACCGAGTTATCACTCTCTTCCTGCTCACAATGCCCTCACCTAAAGTCCTTCAAATTGCTTTCTCTTTTCATTGTAGACAATGCCACTGCTCCTGCAGGATTTTGTAGACTGGCACAATAACTGGATGAATTACCTTCATTAGAACCTCAGAATGGGGTCATCAGTCTGTTCCCCTCTTTTCTTGCACACAATGTCCTCACCCAAGGTCTATCAAATCTTTCCTATCCTCACTGAGGACAATACCTTGCTCCACAGTGTGTGTCTTAGGTCAACACATTTTACAGGATGAATACCCTTGCTCAGAATCCCAAAATAGGGATTTGTTCTGGAACCGAGACTTCACTCTGCTCCCCTCTGTTCTTGCACACATTCAAGGTCCATCAAATGGTCTCCTCTTCTCATGGAAAACAATGCCACTAGTCCTGCAGGATGTTGTAGGTTGCCACATCTACAGGATGAATCCCCTTCCTTAGAACCTCAGAATGGGGATTTGTTCTGGAATGAAGTCAGCAGTCTGTTGCACTCTCTTCTTGCTCACAAAGTCCTCCTCCAAAGTCTATCAAATAATTTCCTTTCCTGACTGATGACAATACCATTTCTCCGCAGTGTGTGTCATAGGTCAACACATTTTATGGGATGAATCCCCTTACTCAGAACCCCAAAATATGGATTTGTTCTGGAACCGAGTCATCAGTCTGCTCCCCTCTCTTCTTGCTCACAATGTCCTCATCCAAGGTCCATCAAATTGCTTCCTCTCCTCATCGAAGACAATGCTACTGCTCCTGTGTTGTATTTTAGGCTGACATATTTTACGGGACAAAGCCCCTTTCCTCAAAGTCTCAGAATAGGGATTTCTCCTGGAAACCAGTCGCTCAGCGTTATCCTCCAAGAGGAGAGGAGGCCATTTGATGGACCTTGTATGAGGACATATGAAGAGAGGGGAGCAGACCAATGAGTCATTTCCAGGACAAATCCCCATTCTGAGGTTGGACATTCTTCCTGTAAATGTGGCAACTTACAACACAATGCTGGAGCAGTGGCATTGTCCTCCACGAGGAGAGGAAGAAATTTAACGGATCTTGGATGACGAAAACAGTCTTCTCCCTTCTCTTCCATCAAATGGCTTCCTCTCCTCATGGAGGACAATGCCACTGCTCCAGCATCGTGTTGTAAGTGCCCACATTTTCAAGAGGAATGCCCTTCTTTAGAACCTCAGAATTAGGATTTGTCCTGGAAATGAGTCATTGGTCTGCTCCCTTCTGTTCATACTCACAATGTCCTCATCCAGGGCCCATCAAATGGCTTCCTCTACTCATGGAGGACAACGCCACTGCTCCAGCATCGTGTTTTAGGTGGCCACATTTACAAGAGGAATGCCCTTCTTTAGAACCTCAGAATTAGGATTTGTCCTGGAAATGAGTCATTGGTCTGCTCCCTTCTGTTCATACTCACAATGTCCTCATCCAAGGCCCATCAAATGGCTTCCTCTCCTCATGGAGGACAATGCCACTGCTCCTATGTTGCTGACTGACTGGTTTCCAAGATATTCTATCCTATTCTGAGGCCTTGAGGAAGGGCGCTCATTACATAAATGTGTCAGCCGACAACACACAGTGCAGGAGCAGTGGCATTGTCCTCCATGAGGAGAAGACGCCATTTGATGGACCTTGGATGAGGACATTGTCAGCAAGAAGAGAGGGGAGCGACTGATAAGACTTGTTCAGAATTGTTCTTGTCTTTAATTCCTAGGTTATAATAAATGGTTCTTGATTTGCTTCAGGAGGCCAATGTGCTTTAGGCATCCATTTGTGTCCTTAGCCTCTGCCTAATAAACCAATTATAAAGGTCTAAAGACTGATTTTAAGCCAAGCTAATGGTTGTGGCAACCAAAAGCCTCGTCTTCTCACTGACTATACCCTCACTACATCATTGTTATTTATGCTTTCAAAGAACAGGGATTTACTGTTTGGAGTACCTGACCAACATATAATGTCTATGGCCACAGGGCTGTGGATAAGGGGGTACCACCGGTCATCCTGCACAGGGCCGGGGCCAGCAGGCAGCAAGGTGAATCCCATGTGGGCAGGGAGGGTAATCGGCACAGCGGTGGGGCAATTACTGGAACCGATCCCCTCTATGGTTCTCTCTGCAGCAGCTGAAAGGTGGCTCCTTCTCCTCTCCCTCCAGCCGGATTTTAGCTGCTGCAGAGAGAACCATACATGGGATAAGTTCCAGTAATTGCCCCAGCCCCACCCCCCCACTGATCACCCTCCCTGTGTACCATATATTTCCTCCTGCTGCCCAGGCCCCCCCCCCGTATGCCCCCCTGCAGTACTGTTGGCTTCCCTCCTCTCCTTCCCGCCGGCAGCTGCAAGCACACAATCAGATCCTTCAGAATGGAGAGTGGGGGAAGGGTCCGGTAAATGTGTGTAATATTTAACAGCCCCCTCCTTTCCTGAATGAACACAATGAGTGATTGGTACTGATCATTCACTGTGTTCAGTCATAACTGAAGCAGAGTAAACTGTGTTTATTTGAGTGGAGGGGGACTCTGTCAGTTGGGCCCCCCCCCCCCCCGTGGTTTCTAACAGCAGCCCTGTGGACATCTGATCTCTGTCCTCACCCCTATCAGGGCTCAGTTCTGGGAATTGCACTGTGAATGCTCTTAGGATGGAATCCCCGACCGACCATTCTCGGTCTTTGCATAGTCCTGAGCTGTAGTCCCAGTCTAGTCTAGAGTTTGGTCCATCAGTCTTGGTCATCATCTACAAAGACCCCTCTACTGTCAGGACAACATATGGAATTCTCAGGCCTTGTCCCACCCCTGCAGGTCCTCTACTCACCTGCACAGGTGACACTGGTGCACTGCATGGTTCCATTCACACAGGTGCTGGAGAGAGATGATAATGATGATGAGTTGGGGGTCTGACTGGGACTGTACAGTAGAGGAAGAACATTGAACCGGGTCTTACCAGTTATTACACCCATCTCCTCGGGGGACGGTTTCACCAGGAGGATGCCTCCCTCCTGTCAGGATGTCCAGACAGGTGCATTCTTCTAGAGCCACACAGGCTGTGCCGTTCTCTGCCAGGAACTTCCCCGGGGGGCAATAACAGCCCGGCCGGCAGGATTCAGTACAATGCTGGGGGGAGACAAGGGCTCTTAGAAATAATCGTATCATTGCAATTTATTTAATAAATGCTCATCCAATCAGAAAAGAACGAGTCACTGTTGTGGAAATGTTTATTAATATATGTTGTCAGATGCCCCCCAGTGTCAGTTTTGCTGTAATACTCTCATGTGAGGATATTCGCACATTAGCACAGACACTGGTGGAAGACCATTGGATGCGGAAACCTTCCCGTGGACACGGCGGATCTGTTTTGCTCTTTTAAGGATGTTTGTTTATGTCTCTCCAGGGACTGGCCACTCCATGGAGACCCCATCTAAACTCCTAAGTAAGCAGATCTGCGTACATGGGAACCATAATATAACCATACAAAATGATGGCCCACTGAGCCATGATAGAGTATGGCTCACGTCATTGGTAGCGGTGGGAATGTGCACACGATCGTGTTCAGAACCATGTGCTGGCCGCATGGCTCCGCACATGACCGTCTGCACACGTCACTACTGCATTTCTATTTGAATATATACATGTGTGTGATTGGTTCTTTTGAAAGAATACAAGTGTCTGATTGGCTGATTTTGAAGCCACCACCTTCCTTTGTTTATTCATGTTTATAGCATAAATAAAAGGAGCTGGCTATTCTCTGGAGGATTCTGCTAAGCTGCCTGTGTTACTTGGAGACATACAAGCGCACTTCCCGGCATTATATAAGAGAGCTGTATTTGTGCTTTTAAGCGCAAAGAAATTATTTGCTTATAGGGAGAAGCTTAAAATTTCCCTGACAGTCACCTGACTTACCGTGATGTCATCACATGACCTGGGGCAGGCCGGACCACAGCCGCTGTATGCGGTGTCTGCGATCGATGAACAGTTGATTACTGGAAGACAAGATGAAACATATCCTCCAAATAACAATGGATTTCAAAAGAATTGTATTTAGACAACAAGCCAAGTTCAGTGACCAATCATTTTTCAGTATTCAAACTGCTCCAGACTCATGGAAGGTGAAATGACGTCTGATTGGCTGCTATGAACTACCCATCATCCCTCAAATCCCAAATATGATTAATGGATCTGAAGGTAAGAAGATCGCTATGCCCTGCTATGTGTAGACGCCAAACTCGGATTCTTTGCACCTCCCAGAACCGGAACCAACATAAGAAGACCCCAATATTAATAACTCTTCCATGTATCACCATAAAGTTGGCATGTTTGGTGTCCCACAGCTCGGTTCTGCTCAGCCAGGCTCCTGCAGAAGGTTTGAGGACTGTGCACAGAACGGGATGGCAGTTACGTGATACTGTTTTTTTCGGAAATTGAGTGATTGAGATACGCAGATTTGTATCAGAGAAGAGACTTTACCCCTCATCTGGGATCCAGCCACCTAGTCTGGTGTCCAGTGAGGAACACGGGACTTAAATCACCGAATGTCTATGTCCAGGACCAGGACAAGGGGCAGGTGCCCTGGGTACTGGGGAGGGGGGGGATTTGTGTCAGGGGAGGGAATTTGGGGGCGGCAGGGGGTAAGAATTGTTCTAGGAGGGGAAGTTTGGGTGTGTGTGCTAGGAATGGGGTATTAGGGGAAGAGGATTTGTGCTAGAGGTGGTGATATGGTGTAGGGGGAGGGGAATTGTGCTGGGAGGGATGATTGAGGGGTATTTGTGCTAAGAGGGAACATTTAGGGGGGGATTTGTTCTAGGAGGGGGGAATTTGTGCTGGGAGGAGGGGATTTGGAGTGAGGGGGGGGAGAGGATGTGTATTTGGAGGGGAAATTTGAGGGGTAGAGGATTTGTGTTTGGAGGGGTGATTTTTTGTGCTGGGGGGATGGGGGGACAAAGATTTGTGCTGGGAGGGGGGATTTCAGCAGGGGGGCAGATTTGTGCTGGGAGGGGGGATTTCAGCAGGGGGGCAGATTTGTGCTGGGAGGGGGGATTTCAGCAGGGGGGCAGATTTGTGCTGGGAGGGGGGATTTCAGCAGGGGGGCAGATTTGTGCTGGGAGGGGGGATTTCAGCAGGGGGGCAGATTTGTGCTGGGAGGGGGGATTTTAGCAGGGGGGCAGATTTGTGCTGGGAGGGGGGATTTTAGTAGGGGGGCAGATTTGTGCTGGGAGGGGGGATTTCAGCAGGGGGGCAGATTTGTGCTGGGAGGGGGGATTTCAGCAGAGGGGCAGATTTGTGCTGGGAGGGGGGATTTCAGCAGGGGGGCAGATTTGTGCTGGGAGGGGGGATTTCAGCAGGGGGGCAGATTTGTGCTGGGAGGGGGGATTTCAGCAGAGGGGCAGATTTGTGCTGGGAGGAGAGGGAATTTATGCTTCGGGGTAAGCGTGTAGATTAGTTCCCAATTTTTTTGGGGGGGGTTTGCTGACAGATAATACTCACACATCTTGGGGGG
This sequence comes from Aquarana catesbeiana, assembly GCF_042186555.1. Taxonomy (NCBI): domain Eukaryota; kingdom Metazoa; phylum Chordata; class Amphibia; order Anura; family Ranidae; genus Aquarana; species Aquarana catesbeiana. The sequence continues at coordinate 652,810,650 of NC_133328.1, read as the reverse complement.
GGGGGGCGCAGTTTGGCATGCTTACCCCGGGCTCTAGCTGACCCGGCACTGTCCATGTCAAACAAAGCAGTACAACACATATATTATCTGAGGACGTTCGCTCACCCGGGCATGGAGGAAGCTGGCAGGGCTCCACCTCTGTGCTCAGACCCTCACAGTAGTCTCCGCCCCCCAATGGGGAGGGGTCATTACACCTGCGGCTGCGAGATCTCACCCCCTCTCCGCACGTCTTGGTACAGTCCGTCCAGCCGCTCCAAGCGCTCCAGGCACCAATTTCTGTAATGGATGAAATGGGGAGAACCATGTGAGCCCAGGAAAGGGGGGATCCACCATCGCTTAAGGATCACGTCAAATAAAAATGTATTATTTTATTCTATAATTTGCCCCATTTAAAATGACATGAAAATTATGTTTCCATAAAAAGCACTGAAAAGTTTTTTTCAAATGAAAAAAGGCACGTTTTTTAATTTTGCACTTTTTTGTTTTTATGAAGCAAAAATTTAAAAAAACAGCAGATAAATAATAGCTAATGGGAGAAGGGGATGAAGGAGTTAATTAGGGCTGATTGGGGTTAACCAAAGATTAATAAGGAGTTTCTTTAACTGATTTGATATGCAGATCAAAAGTCATACTAAATAATAAATACAATGTAACAATTTGTTTATACATTTCCTCAATGACACCTGAAGACTCTCTGCGAGTGTCATTGTACACAGGAGGGGCCGGATTTTCACAGCTTCTGCTATATAAACCAGGCAAATCCCGGTTGTCATTTTGACAGCCGGTAATTGCCAGGAATAGCGGCGGTGGGGAGCAGCAGAAGGGGAGAGGAGCACGACGTGAGAGATCCTAAATCTTTGTTGAAGTTTTTTTAGTGTGTATCTCTTGCATTCAATACATGTGCATGAAGAGTGCTGCATTCAAATGAATAACTCTGTAACTGACCACATCAGTCCTCCTTGTGCTCCCTAGGGGGCGCCGAAGAGTGTCATCCACCTCTGATATCCACCAAACTAAAAATTTCCCTACAAAAAGTCCCCTTCCATGGGAAACCGAAGCAATACCCGTCCTTCAAGGGGCTCCCTGAATAATCTGGCACCCAGCGGGAGAATGGGGCGGGGCTTAGCAGAACAGGATACCACATACTGAGGACCGGGGGCAGCCCCCCTGTTCTCCGGTCATCACCCGGTGCACACCCACCACACATTTGGATTCATGGGTCTCCTCACCATCACACGGCTCCGGGTCACAGGGCCGCTCCTCCCGCTCAGGACCTTCACAGGGCAGACCGGTTCTGGAGGGAGGGGGCTCGGTGCAGAATCGGTACCGGTTCTGGAATCCTCCCCCACACGTAGCGGAACACTCGCTCCATGGTGTCCAGTCTGACCAGTTCCCATCAACAGCTGTGAGATAAAAAAATAACGTATTACTGAATGATGTATAAAGCTCTCCACTTCCACCCCAACGTATATAGATGGGACACAGAAATTACCCCAATCCCTCCAATAACCCCCACCCCGAGTACTGCCTGATACTCACCGCCACAGAGGAGCTGCGAGCAATTCGTGATCCGTCCCGAGAGGCAGGAACTGGAGGAAGAACAGAGCAAACATTGGATTGTTACCCTGAATGTACACCAGAGGGCGCTACTGATTGGTACCACACTGTCCGCTCCCAGTACACACACGTTATAAAATGATATCCTCCAAAGTTACTACACCCCTAAATAATACCCATCTACACCTCAGTTATTACACCCCTGCATAGCACCCATCTACACCTCAGTTATTACACCCCTGCATAATACCCATCTACGCCCTAGTTATTACACCCCTGCATAGCACCCATATACATTTCAGTAATTACACCCCTGCTTAGCACCCATCTACACCCCAGTTATTACACTCCTGCATAGCACCCATATACATTTCAGTAATTACACCCCTGCTTAGCACCCATCTACACCCCAGTTATTACACCCCTGCATAGTACCCATCTACACCTCAGTAAATACACCCCTGCATAATACCCATCTACGCCCTAGTTATTACACCCCTGCATAGCACCCATATACATTTCAGTAATTACACCCCTGAATAGCACCCATCTACATTTCAGTAATTACACCCCTGCTTAATACCCACCTACTTCCCAGTTATTACACCCCTGCATTATACCCAGCTACACCCCAGTTATTACACCCCTGCATAATACCAATCCATACTTCAGTAATTACATCCCAGCATAATACCCATCTACAACCCAGTTATTACACCCCTGTATAATACCCATCTACACCTCAGTAAGTACACCTCTGCATAATACCCATCTATACCTCATTAATTACACCCCTGCATAATAACCATCCTTACCTCAGTAATTACACCCCTGTATAATACCCATCTACACCTCAGTAATTACACCCCTGCATAATACCCATCTATACCTCAGTAATTACACCCCTGCATAATACCCATCTTTACCTCAGTAATTAAACCCCTGCATAATACCCATCTTTACCTCAGTAATTACACCTCTGCATAGTACCCATTTACACCCCAGGATAGTACCCACCAATTATTACAGTCCCTCAGCACCGTCTCTCCAGGTTCATAGAGGACTCCGTTCTCAGTACAGGGACACTGCGATGGGGGGACACATTGATTATTCTGTAGGAGAAGAGGGACAGTCACACACAGCTCAGTATAAGTCCACCCTATTAGGCACATAGTACACCTTCATTGAGAGGGTTGGAAAGGTTAATGTACTGTCAGGGTGGTAGATGTTCTCTGCCCCGGGTAAATCAGCGGTGTCACCAGACCATATCACCCGGGTATCTGCCCCATGTCTGTCTACACCCTGTGAGAGTGAAGGAGGCCCTGAGTAGATCAGTCATTCAACCAACACTCCAAGCATAGTTCTACCGCCCATCTTCTCCCTCCTCCATGTTTCATGTACTCGGAGGAAGAAGCTGAAGTTATCTGTTCTTTCCTACACCCAGATTTGTACGGCTCCTGCCAGAGATCTGTAGAAAGGGGATCTGTTTGGGAATCTCCTTGTAGTACAGAATGAGGTGAAATTAAAGTTACGGATGTTATCCCCGCACTGCGGTAGATCTGCCCAGGTATAAACTGAAAGTTGCTCTCCAGATATTAAAGTTAGATCCCCTCCATCCCAAGAACAAACCCTCCCCTCCTCCTCCCACCATGACACTCACCAACAGAAGCTCCCCACTCTGGCAGTAGCAGCCTGGCTGGCACGTCCTGTTGTCTTCTTCATCATCCAGATGAGCGCAGGAGGCGGGGCCATCGCTGCACTCCTTCCACACCTTCCCATCCAGACAGATCCCAGGATCCTCTCCTGTAAGGCAGACAATAAGAAGATCCAGAATAACTCTTTTACATCAGGACATACCACCACCATGCACCATCATACGAAGCCACTCCACAAAGGATAAGAATAGCTCCAAGGATCCCCTTCACTGAAAACTAAAATAGATCCCAGGATCCACTACACATAGAACTAGAATAAACACATACAGGGATCCACATAACATAAAGTTAGAGCAGATCTGGGGATCTCCACACAGAGCTAGAACTGATCTAGAGATCTACTCCACCATGAAACCTTAAAAGATACAGGAATTAACTGCACACAATCTAGAACAGAGCCATGGATCCTCCCTTGTAAGGAGGACAATGAGAAGATCCATAATGACTCTTCGACACCAGGACATACCACCACTATACATCCACCATACCACCACCATACCTCTACCGAACCTCTATCCTACCACCACCATACAACCACCACACATCCAACACACATCCACCATACCACCAACACACATCCACCCTACTACCACCATACCACCACCATACTAACACCATACATCCACCATACCACCACCATACAGCTACCATTCATCCACCATACATTTACCATACCACCACCATACCTCTACCAAACCTCTACCATACCACCACACATCCAACACACATCCACCATACCACCACCATACATCTATCATTCGTCCGCCATACATTTACCATATCACCACCATACATCCACCATACCACATCCACCCTACTACCACCATACCACCACCATACCACCACCATACTAACACCATACCACCACCATACATCTACCATTCGTCCACCATACATTCACCATATCACCACCATACATCCACCATACCACATCCACCCTACTACCACCATACCACCACCATACTAACACCATACATTCACCATACCACCACCATACATCCACCATTCGTCTACCATTCGTCCACCATACATCCACCATACCACCACCATACTACCATCACACATCACCAAACCACGTCACATAGGAAAAAAATAGGACCAAGGATTCACTTCAAGAGAACTACAGTAAACAAATCCAGGGATCAATGCCACATAAAGCTAGAGTAGATCTAGGGATCTCCACACAGAGCTAGAACTGATATAGGGATCTACTCCACCTGAAACCAGAGAAGATCCAGGAATCAACTGCACACAATCTAGAACAGATACAGGGATCCTCTCCTGTAAGGAGGACAATTATAAGATCCAGAATGACTCTTCTCCACCAGAACATACCACCACCATACATCACCAAACCAAGGCATGTCACATACGATAAAAATAGAACCAAGGATCCACTTCACAAAAAACTGGAATAGATCCCAGGATCCACTCCACATAGAACTAGAATGAACAAATCCAGGGATCCATGCCACACAAAGCTAGAGCAGATCTAGGGATCTCCACACAGAGCTAGAACTGATCTAGGAATCTACTCCACATGAAACCAGAAAAGATCCAGGAATCAACTGCACACAATCTAGAACAGAGCCATGGATCCTCTCTTGTAAGGAGGATAATGATAATATCCAGAATGACTCTTCTACACCAGGAAATACAACCACAATACATCACCAAACCAAGGCACTTCACATAGGATAAAAATAGAACCAAGGATCCACTTCACAAAAAAACAGAATAGATCTGGGAATCCACTCCACGTAGAACTAGAAAAGGATAAATCCTGGGATCCACACCACATAAAGCTAGAGCAGATCTAGGTATCTACTCCACACAGAGCTAGAACTGGTCCAAGGATCTACTCCACATGAAACCAGAAAAGATCCAGGCATCAACTGCATATAATATAGGAACAGATCCGGGGATCCACTCTAAACAGAACTACAAAAATATCCATAGATCCACAGAACTTAGAACTAAAACAAATCCAGACTCCATTGAACTAGAGGAGCATCAAGGATCTACACAATAGTAGAGCAGAACCAGGGATCCACTGTGCACAGTTATAATGCCGCTGTTCATATGGGAAACTCACAGAACACTAACCCCAGATCTGAATACAATCTTACCAGAACAAGGGTGGAGGTTACAGGTGGAGAACTCAATGCGGCGCAGAACGACACTGACACGGCTGCGGTTCCGATATCCTCCGCCGCAGGGCACGGAACATTCTGACCACGGTCCCCAGTCCCCAGCGGAGCCTTAGGAGAAAGGAGAGATTATTCATCATGTGTATCCAGCATTACTAGAGAGAAGCTGAGGGTGATGTGTGGAGGACCTACGTCTGACCCACCTTTACAGGGCTGTAAACTGCAGAACTCAATGGCCACACCGGACCCCTCACAATCCTGACCTCCGAATGCGGCAGCTGGGTTTGTCCCTGATCGGTAGCGTCGTCTGGTGCCAACATTACATGAACGGCTGCAGGAGCTCCACGAGGTCCAGTCACTCCACCCACAATCCACTGTGACATGAACAGAGAGGGGAGTGAGGAATGGGGTATAACAGACGCATTGGCCAGATGTGTGATTTCCTTTCATTTATTGGCCCTAAAACTGGTCCACTCAGATGTGCCCTTCCTCGCCAGACCTAACTTCACCTTAGACGCATTTCACCCACAATATGGCAGGCGAAACGCGTTGGTGGTGTCACATCTGATGGGGAAATTACACAATCTCATTAATCACAGCAGTATGGATATGCTGGTTGTTGTAGTGCTCCCCAGCCACCCATTGAGCTGATGGCTGACTCTAAAGGAGATCAGACAGATAACAGTCCTCACCTGGACATGGAGCTGCACTGCAGACCATCTCACCGGACACACAGGTGCTGCAAACACAGGAGATGTTAGAGAAGCCCCGAACTGAGGAAGGAGTATCATGGGAGGCAAGGAGTAAATAATAACATCTGTAACACAACAGGAAGGTCACAGTTACCAGTTGTTGCAGGCATCCAGCGTCACGTTCTCCCCGGGCTGGTAGAGCGCCCCCTTGTGGTAACAGGAGCATTCAGTCTGTGGCACACAGCTGTTGTTCTGCAGGAAGAGCCCTTCAGGGCAGTAGCAACCCTCGTAGCAGGTGGAGGCGCACTCTACCTGGGCAGCCTGGTCCAGACACAGACGAGGACACGCCCCCCCGGTGCCACGACATTCCTCCGTGGTCTGATAGATCATATTGGGTGGACACAGATCTGGAGGAAAGAGAGGAAGAGGCCCAATAAACAGGGCCAAATTATTATTGTTACTGGATGTGGAGTTCTGAAAGCAGCCAGAACCATCCTCCAAATCCACCATAAACCCAATCAAAGAGACCACCACACCGCCTGTCCCACCGAAATCCCACTGTGAACCAGGGCCAGGGCAAGGGTGCTTCATGAGAAGGGGGCGCACAAAATGGGGGGCTCTTCTACCAAAGTAGTTCACAGCTTATTGCGGAGGGGTGGGAAGGAGGTAGAACTTTGGCCTTTCCACTTGGGCACCAAAGGACCATGTCCCAGTGACACCAGCATCACTCACCTTTGCAAGGCTGTGTGTTACACTCCCTGGTCTGAATCTGTGGCCCCCGACATTCGGGGCCCCCATGCAATGGCGAAGGGTTAGAACATGAGCGGTTTCGGGTCTGAATTCCAGAGTCACAGGTGGCGGTACACTCTGTCCAGGAGCTCCAGGAGGACCAGCCGCCAACAACTGTATCAGAAGAAGTCAGAGCATCAACGTCACATATCACTTCCAGACAGGACAAGCATGAAATGGGAGGAGCAGGACCCCAATTTTACAGATCATCCAATCCCCCCTCTACAGTACTTCTCAGATATTTTACTTACCGGGACACAGCGGCGTGTCACATGGCTCCTCCTGAACAGACTCCCCAACACACAGAGGGCCAGAGGAGGACAGCGTGCTGTTACAGTGCCGGAATCTTCTCCGCACCCCAATATTTTCCACATCATAGAAGCACGTTCTAGAGCATGGCGACCATGGGGTCCAATCACTCCAGAATATGTCCGTCTCTGATGATCCAAAAGAGAAGAAGGATAGGGGGGGTGTGACACAGAGAAGAGGGGAAAGAAAGAGAGAAGGGGAACCAGAGAGAGGAGAGAGATGGAGAGGGGATGACCATTATGGTGCCCACATTTATAAACTTTATCATAAGCAGAAGATTGGAGACCTGCCAACACATAAGACCCTCACATTCTGGTATCTGTAGATTGTATGAGAGACAACGGATCAACATTTCTATAATAATAATGTATTTCACATCCCACTTTACACTGCTGTGAAAATATAGACCCATAAAGGAGAAATACCACCCATAGTTCCAAATAGGAGAAATACCACCCATAGACCCATATAGGAGAAATACCACCCATAGTCCCATATAGGAGAAATACAACCCATAGACCTATATTGGAGAAATACCACCCATAGACCCATATTGGAGAAATATCACCCATAGACCCATATAGGAGAAATACCACCCATAGACCCATATAGGAGAAATACCACCCATAGACCCATATAGGAGAAATACCACCCATAGTTCCAAATAGGAGAAATACCACCCATAGACCCATATAGGAGAAATACCACCCATAGACCCATATAGGAGAAATACCACCCATAGTTCCAAATAGGAGAAATACCAACCATAGTCCCATATAGGAGAAATACCACCCAAAGACCCATATAGGAGAAATACCACCCATAGTTCCAAATAGGAGAAATACCACCCAAAGACCCATATAGGAGAAATACCACCCAAAGACCCATATAGGAGAAATACCACCCATAGTTCCAAATAGGAGAAATATCAACCATAGTCCCATATAGGAGAAATACCACCCAAAGACCCATATAGGAGAAATACCACCCATAGTTCCAAATAGGAGAAATACCAACCATAATCCCATATAGGAGAAATACCACCCATAGTCCCATATAGGAGAAATACCACCCATAGACCCATATAGGAGAAATACCACCCATAGACCCATATAGGAGAAATACCACCCATAGTCCCATATAGGAGAAATACCACCCATAGACCCATATAGGAGAAATACCACCCATAGTCCCATATAGGAGAAATACAACCCATAGACCTATATTGGAGAAATACCACCCATAGACCCATATTGGAGAAATATCACCCATAGACCCATATAGAAGAAACACCACCCATAGACCCATATAGGAGAAATACCACCCATAGTTCCAAATAGGAGAAATACCAACCATAGTCCCATATAGGAGAAATACCACCCAAAGACCCATATAGGAGAAATACCACCCATAGTTCCAAATAGGATAAATACCACCCATAGTCCCATAAAGGATAAATACCACCCACAGACCCATATAGGAGAAATACCACCCATAGACCCATATAGGAGAAATACCACCCATAGTCCCATAAAGGATAAATACCACCCATAGATAGACCCATATTGGAGAAATACCACCCAAAGACCCATATAGGAGAAATACCACCCATAGACCCATATAGGAGAAATACCACCCATAGTCCCATAAAGGATAAATACCACCCATAGATAGACCCATATTGGAGAAATACCACCCAAAGACCCATATAGGAGAAATACCACCCATAGACCCACGTAGGAGAAATACCACCCATAGACCCATCCAGTGTCGGGACAAGATCATCCAGCATCCAGGATAAAAATGCCAAACTGCACCCCTTCCCTTAGGGTTAGCAGTGATGTTGCTGTCACTACTCCTGTCAGCTTTGTAACAGAAACAACTGGCACAGAGCGCCCCCCCTTTCCACTGCTTGTTCTGGCCTTGGACCCATCATCCATGATTGGTGGGGGAACCACAGTAAATGGGAACAATCACATCAATCACAATCTGTAAGTTGGAGTTTCCTCATGTCCTACCATTGGCACATGGAGTGTAGCACTCTCGGATGTCTCGTGTGTCACCCTCACAAGGAGCCCCACCATTAGCACTTGGAGGATTAGATGGGGATCTGAAAGGAGGGAGAGAGAGATAGAGAGACCTGTCATTCATTCCTCATTGTGGAGAGGAAAGGGATTTATTGACTCTTACAGTTCATGGTGGGGGTCCTAAAATGGCTATTTGGTTCATGTATGGAAGTATGGCCTGAAGGCTTTGCATGTTAGGATTGCTCTATACCTCCAGTCCTGTATGGTCTATTATGGGTATAAGGTCCTGTATTGTATATTATGGAAATAAGGTCCTGTATTGTATATTATGTATATAAGGTCCTGTATTGTATATTATGGAAATAAGGTCCTGTATTGTATATTATGTATATAAGGTCCTGTATTGCCTGTTCCTTGTGTGCTCAGAGTAAGACTCCACGACACCTTCCAGTGGGCCTCCTACAACCCATACCCAATGGAGAGAGGCCCTGGACCCACCTGTCTATGGACTTCATTGTGGAGTTACCCAACTCCCAGGCAACACAGTTATCCTTATGGTGGTTGACCGGTTTTCAAAGATGTCTCATTGTATTCCACTTAAGAAGTTGCCCACTTCTAAGGAACTGGCTTCCATTTTTGCTCGGGAGATCTTTCGCATACATGGGCTACCCAAGGTGATTGTCTCGGACAGGGGTAGTCAGTTTGTGTCCCGGTTCTGGCGAGCCTTTTGTGCACAGTTGGGAATTCAGCTCGCTTTCTCCTCTGCGTATCTCCCGCAGTCTAATGGGGCCGCAGAACGAGCCAATCAGTCCTTGGAGCAATTCCTACGTTGCTATATTTCTGACCATCACAACAACTGGTCAGATCTCTTACCATGGGCGGAGTTTGCTCACAATAGTGCCTTGAATTCTGCTTCCGATTGTCCCCGTTTATGGAGAATTATGGTTTCCAACCTTCCATGTTGGGTGACTCGTTTGTTCCGCAGAGTATTCCTGCGTTAGAGGAACATCTCTGTGGTCTTCGTTCCACTTGGGCACAAGTCCAGGAGGCTGTGCAACATGCTAATGATAGGTACAGACTCCATGCTGACCGCAGACGCCTGCCTGCAACGTCCTACCAGGTTGGGGACAGGGTTTGGCTGTCATCTTGCAACCTACGACTTCGTTTTCCCTCACTGAAGTTCCACTACATTGATCCCTGACTTCTGGCTTGGCTGATTATCTGTTCCGGTTACTGAACTCTGGCTATGTTCTGACTACATTTGTTCTTTTTACTTTTATTATTAAACAAGTGTGATTTAACTGTACTTCTGTCTCAGCCTAATTTCATGGTTTCTGACAGTTGCAGAGTTGAGAAAAAGACATCCAACCTCCTAGGACAGTAGCAAAAAAAAACAGAGGCATGCTGGTAGTAGGAGGGGTTATCCTATGCTAGGCCTAATTTTTTTTTTTTTGACAGTGTCCAATCTTCCTGTAGGTGGCAGTATAACCCAAAGATGAAAAACTGTCTGTCTGTGTCCCTCAGTGGAAGGGAAAGTAGAATGCCTCTTCTTGTTACCTCTGCAATACACACGTAACTGTCCAGTGTTCTACACGGCACTGTACCTGAATCGCTCCTGCATGCCCGCTCCACATGTTGTGTCACATGGTGTCCACTGGGACCACGCTGACCACCCACAGTCCACGGCACAGCCTGAGCTGTCACATGTCACCTTCCCGTCCTGACACCGGCTGCAGTGGGGGATATTGGGGAATAGGGAGGGAGAAAACAGGTAGTACAATGAGAAGGAACAACATGGACATTGGAAGAGCAACAACATGATACCCAAAGGTTGGGGGGGACTTTGGGAATATTTTTTATATCAGTTAATGTTTTCATGATCAGACTTTTATACTAATTAATATTATTTAATAAGCTCCTTTGTGGCTTCATAATTACGAGAAAGGAATCAGCAAAGAGATGTGAACTGGGGCGGCTCAATAAAATGACGGCAACCATAGAATCAGGAACGGTCCTTCTGCCCAGAGTAACCAATCAGATGACAGCTATCGTTGTGCACCAGAGAACTTGACTGGTTGCCGTCTAGAAGGCCCAGAGCCGTTATCAGAGTAACAGCCCCCCCCCGCTGGTCCTCACCACACGCTGCAGTTGTCATGACTGAAGAAGGTCTTTCCAGGAAGTTGGGTGCCGCCATGCTCCACATAACAGCGGCACCGGCTGATGTTCACACAGCCGCCATCTTGGAGGTACAGACCAGGAGGACAGCGGCATCCTGCAAGGCAAAGGACAATATGGTGGCACTGAGAGGGCAGAAGAGACCATGAACAAGATTGGGTTGTCTAATATATCTGTGATAATATCCAAATGTAGATTTATTGCAGGAAAAGCCTCGATCTCCCATATACAATATATCTATTTATTGCCCAGAGCTCAGAGAAGACGGATTGGACTACGCAGGACCCCCCACCCATATATAATACTACAGACCCAGGGGTTAGGTACCCACCTTCCATACAGCCGTCATTACACAGGGTCTCAGCGTTCAGGCTGCGGCAGGTTAGCGGACACGGATCCATGTGCTGGGATTCGCACTGTCCAGGATGGATAAGGATCATCTCCGGGCCGCAGTCTGTGAACACAAAGCAGTTCAGAAGTCACAGTCTATCCAATGACAATGAAGAGACCCAACAAGCAGATTCTGTACTTGAACCATCTCATTACTGGAGGTGGCAGCCAATAGTCCACACTTACCTTCTGAGTCTCCGCATGGCTGTAGGTTACAGGATTCTGTCTGCACAGATTCTCCGCGGCATGGAAGACCCCCGTTCTTGGGTGGCGGATTTTCACATTTCCTGTTTCTAGAACGCACTCCTCCTTGACACAGAGCATCACAGGCAGACCACTCTCCCCAAGGCGACCACACACCATTCACTGTGGGGTACAAACATCATATGACCAAGGGACTCTGCTATGAAGAGGAGACTACACAAAATGTTATAGTGACTGGAGAAGCCTCCTGACACTGACAGGAGAAGCCTCCAGATACTGACAGGAGAAGCCTCCAGACACTGACCGGAGAACCCTCCAGACACTGACCGGAGAACCCTCCAGAGACTCACTAGAGAAGCCTCCAGACACTGACCGGGGAAGCCTCCAGACACTGACCGGAGAAGCCTCCAGACACTGACTGGAGAAGCCTCCAGACACTGACCAGAGAACCCTCCAGAGACTCACTAGAGAAGCCTCCAGACACTGACAGGAGAAGCCTCCAGACACTGAACGGAGAAGCCTCCAGACACTGAACAGAGAAGCCTCCAGAGACTCACTAGAGAAGCCTCCAGACACTGAACGGAGAAGCCTCCAGACACTGACCGGAGAAGCCTCCAGACACTGAACGGAGAAGCCTCCAGACACTGACCGGAGAAGCCTCCAGACACTGAACGGAGAAGCCTCCAGACACTGAACGGAGAAGCCTCCAGACACTGAACGGAGAAGCCTCCAGACACTGAACGGAGAAGCCTCCAGACACTGAACGGAGAAGCCTCCAGACACTGACCAGAGAAGCCTCCTGACACTGACCGGAGAAGCCTCCAGACACTGACCAGAGAACCCTCCAGAGACTCACTAGAGAAGCCTCCAGACACTGACTGGAGAAGCCTCCTGATACTGACAGGAGAAGCCTCCAGACACTGACCGGAGAAGCCTCCAGACACTGACAGGAGAAGCCTCCAGACACTGACCGGAGAAGCCTCCAGACACTGACCGGAGAAGCCTCCAGACACTGACAGGAGAAGCCTCCAGACACTGACCGGAGAAGCCTCCAGACACTGAACGGAGAAGCCTCCAGACACTGACCGGAGAAGCTTCCAGACACTGACTGGAGAAGCCTCCAGACACTGACCAGAGAAGCCTCCAGAGACTCACTAGAGAAGCCTCCAGAGACTCACTAGAGAAGCCTCCAGACACTGACTGGAGAAGCCTCCTGATACTGACCAGAGAACCCTCCAGAGACTCACTAGAGAAGCCTCCAGACACTGACCGGAGAAGCCTCCAGACACTGAACGGAGAAGCCTCCAGACACTGAACGGAGAAGCCTCCAGACACTGAACGGAGAAGCCTCCAGACACTGAACGGAGAATCCTCCAGACACTGACCGGAGAAGCCTCCAGACACTGACCAGAGAAGCCTCCTGACACTGACCAGAGAAGCCTCCAGACACTGACCAGAGAACCCTCCAGAGACTCGCTAGAGAAGCCTCCAGACACTGAACGGAGAAGCCTCCAGACACTGAACGGAGAAGCCTCCAGACACTGAACGGAGAAGCCTCCAGGTACTGACCAGAGAAGCCTCCAGACACTGACCAGAGAACCCTCCAGACACTGACCAGAGAACCCTCCAGACACTGACCAGAGAACCCTCCAGACACTGACCAGAGAACCCTCCAGACACTCACTAGAGAAGCCTCCAGACACTGACTAGAGAACCCTCCAGACACTCACTAGAGAAGCCTCCAGACACTGACTAGAGAACCCTCCAGACACTGACTAGAGAACCCTCCAGACACTCACTAGAGAAGCCTCCAGACACTGACTAGAGAAGCCTCCCAACACTGACCAGAGAAGCCTCCATACACTCACTAGAGAAGCCTCCCAACACTGACCGGAGAAAAGTTTTACACATTCCATATACATAAGAGGGATGTAACTGCTCCTGTCAGAAGTTCTTGAGATGATTCCAGGCATTGGATAGGTCCTCCTGGGCCTCCTTTAGCATTATGATGCCTCCAGCCTCTTCCATATCATATCTGATATTCCTGTTAATTTCCCTCTCACAATCCCCCCAGGTATGTCTCGCTCACCTACCTGGACATGCTTGTACGAAGCAGCTCTGGCTGTCAAATTGAGCTCCGGCACAATGACCCCCAGGCAGCCGGTCTCTGATTACATCCCGACGTCGGAACTTGACTCCCAATCCACAGGAGCGGCTGCACTCACTCCAGGATGTCCAGACAGAGAGGACACAATCCACTGCAGGGAAGGAAAACACTTGAGATAAACAAAAGACACTTCAGCTCAAGTGTGAGTCACAATAGAAGTTCTGTTTATGGTCCCTCCAGTGTGACAGAAGGACAAGGAGACTCAACAAAGAGAACCTACCACAGTTTTCCTCATCGGAGCCATCTGAACAGTCACGGTGGAGGTCGCAGTGTCTCTCTGAGGACACACATTCTCCTGAGCCACAAGTAAACTGTTTGTGTGAACACATGCTGGGGCCTGGGGTGGGAACAAGCCACGTGGGAGTGGACATCACAACTGCAGAGGAGGTGCCTGGAGAGACAATAGAGCAGGGGTGTAAAACTCAATTTCATTGTGAGCCGCATTAGCACTATGGTTGCACTCAAGGGGTTATATCTGTAAGACTCTATGTCAAGAGCACCCCACCCACCTTTTACATCAGAAGTCAAGAGTCCCCCACTCTCCCTATATCACAGTGCGACCCCCTTACCTTGTGCTGCTGCCAGGAAGAAGCGGGAGGAGGAGCTGTGAAGAAGAAAGTGCAGGGTCTGGAGGAGGACCAGAGGAGGTCTGCTGAATGCTGACTAGGGGAGGCGGAGATGAGCGTGTACTGTGGCTGCACAGAGAGGCACAGGATCTAGGAGGAGTTCTGTCCTCCTCTCTGCTGCCAACTGCTGAGATAAGGTTGGGGGTGGAGATGAGGGGGTTCTGCGGCTGCACAGGAAGGCGCAGGATCAGTAGGAGGAGTTCTGTCCTACTCTCTGCTGTGACAGCTGAGATAAGGTGGGGTGGAGATGAGGGGGTTCTGCGGCTGCACAGGATCAGTAGGAGGAGTTCTGTTCTACTCTCTGCTGCGACTGCTAAGACAAGGTGGGGGAGGAGACGAGGGCGGTTCCGCAGCTGCAGGAGAGGAGCGAGGGCCACATGAAATGGCCTGGAGGGCTGGATTCAGCCTATGGGCCTTGCATTTGACACATGTGCAATAGAGAGTTCTAATAGCCACTCATACCACTTAAACCGAAAAAACTTGAGAGGCATGAAAAGACTCACCGCAGAGCTGCTCGTCGGAACCATCGATGCAGTCTTCTTGTCCGTTGCAAACATTAACCGCGTCGACACAGCCAAATGCAGAGCAGACAAACTGATCGATGCTACAGGTACTTCTGGGAAGCTCAGTGGTCAGGTTCATCGTGAATGTGCTGGCCGTTCCTGTAATATAAAAAGTTCATCTCACATCTTACCAGATTATTCATTTACAAGGACCAGAATTTTCCAGGTTTGTTGATCAATGTACTAATAGGTTATGTTCCTCTTATCAATTGTTTTCTAGACATTCATCAATACATGTAGCACTTGTATAATATACTGTACACACCAAAGGGCAGCGGTACTGGAGGTCCCCTCAAGCACATTACAAACCTTCATGCGTATGAGAGGCATGAAATTCCTCACGGCCCCCTGGTCTAACGCCCCCCTCTTCTGGAGGGACCTCAACAGGCTCCTTCCAAATAACGACAGTCCCTGAACCAGGCTTCAAGCTGGAATGATGTCCTTCTGGAACAACAAAGATCTCAGGACCTGGGAGTTCACCCTCCAGAGAGGTATTTCTTGGTGTAGGGGTTGAGATTCTTGTTTCATGGTACAGGTCACTTGTCTCATTATACTGAGATGTGGATGACACCTCTTCCACAGGTGGTCTGGCTGGGTTTGACATGGGAGCTTCTTCAGTTACTGGTTCTTCTTTGTATGATGGGACTCCAGGCTTACTTTGTGCTTGTCCTGGAAGACTTGAGGGTTGAACAGATAGACCAGGGTGGCCAGTCCCTACCCAAGCTGGAGTTACACTCCCACCATCTCTTGTGTGAGGAGTCCCCATTCCTGGCACTTCTTGTCCTACACTCAATGCGGGAAAACTTGTGTGTCCTGAGGTGCCATCTACATCTGTACTCCATGTGTTCTTACCAGCAAGCCCAGGAACGCCGGTCTGAAAGGGGCCGGGACGAACTCCAGGACCTCCAGAAATGGCTTCTCCTGAATGTGTGATAGCAGCGATGGGTGGAATGCTGCTGGATGTTTCATCTGTCATTTTAGTTGGAGCAGTCGTCATCAGCATACCAGGAGAAGCAGAAGAGACATCTCCAAACTCCAGGGTTGTAGATTCCAATCTATGTTCAGGTCTGTCTGGGATTCTGATGCCAGGCTTTCCACTGACAAACGGCTTCTCCTGAATGCCAGGCTGACCAGTGGTCTCCAGTCTTGGTCCAGTTCCCTGTCCAGGTGTCTCTTGCTGTATTCCGGGGCTACCTGTTGGTTGGGATGGTTGATATATTCCCGGTTCTCCAGCATGTGCAGGAAGAGAAGAACCTGGATGGAGAGTGCTGCCCGGTGCTGTACTGTGTCCAGGTGGAAAGGTTACATCTAGGTGACATGAAAGAGCACAAACTGAAATATTCCAACTATTCTCCATTAGAAAAAGCACTATGCTGAGAGCCTACTACATATCTAACACCAATATTCAGAGATAGGAGTCATGCCTTATCTGCTCTGACACAAACACAGGGTAATATACAGTATACTGAATGAAGACAAACCTGCAGGTCCTTACATGAGTGTCCATGCACACTGCCATATCTGCAGCTGCACTAAGGCTAAGCCAATGTCAAGTCTAATAAGCAGAGCCATATTTGATGCCATGTGTAATTCCGAGAGGACCATCTGGTGGCACATCTGTGTAGAGCCATATCTGGTGTCACATCTAATCTGCAAAGCCATATCTGGTGTCACATCTAGTCTGCAGAGACCTATCTGGTGTCACGTTCAGTCTGTGGAGCCATCACTGGTGTCATGTCTAATCTGTAAAGCCATATCTGGTGTCATGTCTAATCTACAGAGCCATATCTGGTGTCACATCTAGTCTGCAGAGCCATATCTGGTGTCACATCTAGTCTGCAGAGCCCTATCTGGTGTCACATTCAGTCTGTGGAGCCATCACTGGTGCCATGTTTAATCTGTAGAGCCATTTCTGGTGTTATGTTCTACTTTATAATACCTGAAGAGGAATCTAAAAGCTGAGGAAGACTCACCTGCTGGGGGAATGACCAGACCCGGAGTGACCACGGTGCCTAGAGGAGAATGGGAAACCAATCTGCTCAGTACTGTACACAGAAATGTATAGGACTAGTACTAATAATTCCCTATTTCCCATATTTAGTGTTGGGACAAGGTCATCCAGCACCCAGGGCAAAGAAGCCAACCCCCCCCCCTTCATTATCTGTGAGCTTAGGGGATGCTACCCCCAGCAGTCATCCGCTTGTCATAATGTCTTGTATCAGGAATGAGCTCACTGGTACCCCCATCAAAAACAGCAAACCCAGGGCAGCTGACCCTCCTGCCCACTCCTTGACCCGCCCCTGCCTATATTGTATAGGTCTGACATATATTACATCGCTGTATGTACAACACAAGGCCACTCTCATCATATACAGTATATTCCAGATACCATGAAACACAGGACAGAGCGTTTCCATATACACGCCATATACTGTATGTGGCCCAACTATTGGCCTTTAAGTCTGTGAATAATGGAGATTATCACCTTGCCTCAACAGGGAAGACACTTTCCCCTTATGTATGATTTGGGGGGGACCTCTTGTACACTCATAGACACCACTAGGGAAAAAGGTGGAGTTAAGGAAGGGGGTGTGGCACTGTTATTCGATATTCAGATATGTGCACTGCCATACCAGAAGCCACCAACACCATGAAGGTTCTCACAAAGCTTCATTCGTAGCTCAGCATTGGGTCAGGGTTAGGGTAAGGGTCAGAGCCACGTGTTAAAGATCTGACTCTTGAGACCAGTTACCATCATATATATCAGCCAGGAGAATCTCTTCTACCATATCTTACCACATCCATCCTCGTCTGAGAAATCGTGGCAGTCGGGTCTCCCGTCACACAAAGATCTGGAGGCGTTTACACACTCACCGCTGCGGCACTCAAACTCTCCCATCTGACAGTGAGAAGGCCTCACCTCCCCAGGAATGGTGACGTAAGCTGGACGTTGTGTGACAGCTGCCCCTGTGTGCTCCACTACAAGAAAAGAGAATATAAATTCCTAAAACCTCGAACCATATCACTCCCAGCATGCTTCACACCACCATTCCCGTATCTCTCCCAGCATGCCTTACACCACCATTCCCGTATCTCTCCCAGCAACATCTGCACTGACGTCCTCCATATCCCCCCTCCGCATGCTCCACACTGATCTCCTCCATATACTTTACAGTATGCTCCACCCCAACCTCCTCCATATTTTCCACAGTACAATCCTCACTGACGCCCTCCATATCCTTCCTAACATGCTTCACACCACCATTCCCCAATCCCTCACAGCTAATCTGCACTGACCTCCTCCATATCCCTCCCAACATGCTTCTCACTGATCTCCTCCATAGTCTTTACAATATATGCTAAGTCTAACATGCTGACCTCCATAATATCCCCCGGAAATGCTCCACACTGATCTCCATATCCCCTCAAAATACTCCACACCAACCTCCTGCATCTCTCTCACAGCACAATCCTCACTGACATATTCCATATCCCCTCCATATCCCCCCCAACATGGTTCTCAATGACCTCCTCCATTTTGCTTCCAGCATGCTCCTCACTGACCTCCTACAAATCCCCAAAATGCTCCACCCTGATCTCCTCCATATCCCCTCAAAATGCTCCCAACCAACCTCCTCCATATCTCTCACAGCACAATCCTCACTGACATGCTCCATATCACTCCCAACACGGTTCTCAATAACCTCTCCGTATTGCTTCCAGCATGCTCCTTACTGATCTCCTCCATATCCTTTACAATATGCTTCACACTGACCTCCTCCATATCCCTCACAGCACAGTGCCCGCTGACCTCTTCTAACATGCTCTGATATCTTCCATATCCCCCCCAAAAGGACTCTCACTGGCCTCCTCTTTACCCCTTACAGCATGCTCCATACCAAGCTAATGAATATTTCTCAGAACAATTCTCACTCACTTCCTCCATATCCCTTCCAACTCATTCCTCATTGATATCCTCCCTATCCCTCACAGCACAATCCTCACTAATCTCTTCCATATCCTTTACAGTATGCTCCTCACTGACCTCCTCCATATCTCTCACAGTATGCTCCCCACTGACAACCTCCATAACCCACCCAACATGTTCCTTACTGACCTTCCCTTTACCAACCTCCTGCATATCCCTCCCAGCACACTCCTCATCAACCTCCTCCGTATCCCCCCCCCCCCCAACATGCTCCTCGTCAACTTCCACCATATCCCCCCCACAACATGCTCCTCATCAGCCTCCTCCATATCCCCCGCCCCAACATGCTCCTCATCAACTTTTTCCATACCTCCCCCAAACATGCTCCTTATCAACTTCCTCCATATCTCTCCAACATGCTCATCAACTTCCTCCATATCCCCCTCAACATGCTCCTCATCAACTTCCTCCATATCTCTCCAACATGCTCATCAACTTCCTCCATATCCCCCTCAACATGCTCTTCATCAACTTCCCCCTATCCCTGCCAAATTATCCTCATCAACTTCCTCCATATCCCTCCCGACATTCTCCTCATCAACTTCCTCCATATCCCCCTCAACATTCTCCTCATCAACTTCCCCCATATCCCCCCCAACATGCTCCTCATAAACTTCTTCCATATTCCCCCCAACATGCTCCTCATCAACTTCCTCCATATCCCCCTCAACATGCTCCTCATCAACTTCCTCCATATTCCCCCCAACATGCTCCTCATCAACTTCCTCCATATCCCCCTCAACATGCTCCTCATCAACTTCCTCCATATCCCCCTCAACATGCTCCTCATCAACTTCCTCCATTTCCCTCCCAACATGCTCCTCATCAACTTCCTCCATATCCCCCCAACATTCTCCTCATCAACTTCCTCCATATCCCCCTCAACATGCTCCTCATCAACTTCCTCCATTTCCCTCCCAACATGCTCCTCATCAACTTCCTCCATATCCCCCTCAACATGCTCCTCATCAACTTCCTCCATTTCCCTCCCAACATGCTCCTCATCAAATTCCTACATATCCCTCTCAACATGCTCCTCATCAACTTCCTCCATATCCCCCTCAACATGCTCCTCATCAACTTCCTCCATTTCCCTCTCAACATGCTCCTCATCAACTTCCTACATATCCCCCTCAACATGCTCCTCATCAACTTCCTCCATTTCCCTCCCAACATGCTCCTCATCAAATTCCTACATATCCCTCTCAACATTCTCCTCATCAACTTCCTCCATATCCCCCTCAACATGCTCCTCATCAACTTCCTCCATATCCCTCCCGACATTCTCCTCATCAACTTCCTCCATATCCCCCTCAACATTCTCCTCATCAACTTCCCCCATATCCCCCCCAACATGCTCCTCATAAACTTCCTCCATATTCCCCCCAACATGCTCCTCATCAACTTCCTCCATATCCCCCTCAACATGCTCCTCATCAACTTCCTCCATATTCCCCCCAACATGCTCCTCATCAACTTCCTCCATATCCCCCTCAACATGCTCCTCATCAACTTCCTCCATATCCCCCTCAACATGCTCCTCATCAACTTCCTCCATTTCCCTCCCAACATGCTCCTCATCAACTTCATCCATATCCCCCCAACATTCTCCTCATCAACTTCCTCCATATCCCCCTCAACATGCTCCTCATCAACTTCCTCCATTTCCCTCCCAACATGCTCCTCATCAAATTCCTACATATCCCTCTCAACATGCTCCTCATCAACTTCCTACATATCCCCCTCAACATGCTCCTCATCAACTTCCTCCATTTCCCTCCCAACATGCTCCTCATCAAATTCCTCCATATTCCTCTCAACATTCTCCTCATCAACTTCCTCCATATCCCCCTCAACATGCTCCTCATCAACTTCCTCCATTTCCCTCCCAACATGCTCCTCATCAACTTCCTCCATTTCCCTCCCAACAGGCTCCTCATCAAATTGCTCCATATTCCTCCCAACATTCTCCTCATCAACTTCCTCCATATCCCCTTCAACATGCTCCTCATCAACTTCCTCCATTTCCCTCCCAACATGCTCCTCATCAACTTCCTCCATATCCCCCTCAACATGCTCCTCATCAACTTCCTCCATTTCCCTCCCAACATGCTCCTCATCAACTTCCTCCATTTCCCTCCCAACATGCTCCTCATCAACTTCCTACATATCCCTCTCAACATGCTCCTCATCAACTTCCTACATATCCCCCTCAACATGCTCCTGATCAACTTCCTCCATTTCCCTCATCAACTTCCTACATATCCCTCTCAACATGCTCCTCATCAACTTCCTACATATCCCCCTCAACATGCTCCTCATCAACTTCCTCCATTTCCCTCCCAACATGCTCCTCATCAAATTCCTCCATATTCCTCCCAACATGCTCCTCATCAACTTCCTCCATATCCCCCTCAACATGCTCCTCATCAACTTCCTCCATATCCCTGCCAAAATTATTCTCATCGACTTCCTCCATAACCCTCCTGACATGCTCTTTACTGATATCCCCTATATCCCTCACAACATTCTCCTCGCTGACAACCTCCATCGTTCTTCCAACATGCTCCTCACTGACAGCCTCCATACCCATCCCAAAATGCTCCCAACTAACGTCTTCCATATCCTTCCCAATATGCTTCTCAGTGACATCCTGCATATATATCTCCCAACATGCTCAACAGTGACCTCCTCCGTTATCCCTCCTAACATGCGCCTTATCAACTTCCTGTAAATTCCTGCCAACATGATCCTCATCAATATGCTCCATATACCTACCAACATGATCCTCACTAATGGCCTCCATATCCCTCCCATCATGCTCCTCACTAATGTCCTCCATACCCCTCCCAACATGCTTGTCACTAACCTCCTCCTTATTCTTTTCCATATCCACCTGCAACACAATCCTCACTGACCTCCATATCCCTCCCAACATGCTTCCCACTGATCTCCTCCATATCTCTCCCAGCACAATCCTCCATATCCATCCCAGCATATTCTCCACCAACCACCTCAGTATTCTTCCCAGCATGTTTTACACTGCCATCACCCCATCCCTCCCAGCATGCTCCACACACATCCAGCTGTTTCTATATGAAATCTGAGCAGAGGGGTGGAATCTCACCGTAGGGGCATCCAATGACCTCACAGCGCAGGTAGATGGCCTTGTGATAATCAACAGGATGAATGCGGAGGAATCGGGTCAGTATGGTGCGGCCCAGCTCCCGCCTCACCGGACTGTTACTGTCTGAATTGGCTTCAAATATCTAAACCAGAAACAGAAATCAGAAAGAGATGGAATCACAATGGAGCTATTACAAAGCTATCAGGCTGGACATGGTGAGGAGCAGATGGAGTTTAAAAAACCCCCAAATCAAAGGAGTGGTCTCATTCTTACTATTCTCCTCTTATAATTATTACTAATGCTGTTATAAGATTATTCCTAAATAATGTCAATGTTCTCACCTGGGGTTCCTGTGGGGAGGTCTTCTCTTGAGCGGTGAAGTTCTGATAGACGCGCCCATCATGGCTGTACATGAGATGATACTTGGTGGTGTAACCTCCTGACTGTCGCCCTCCCTGGGTGATGATGGCGGAGATAAAGGTGGGCTGTAGAAAGTCTATCTGGAAGTACGGCTGTTTATCCGAGTCCAGAGGGCTCCAGCCAGGAACAATGTTCAGTCTGGAGGAAGATAAGATTCTATATTCAGTGTGTCACCTATAGACATCCCTGTCTATATTCTGCCCTTAACATTGAACATTTCACACTCCACCTTACTATACATAATGGATGTGTTCTTAACATACTCTCCAACAGCTCCTCCCCCAGTTTCCAGCTCATCCCCCCTTTTCACAGCTGCTCCTCCCTCACACCTCACTGCTCCCCAGTTCTCAACAACTTCCTCATTCCCTGTTGCTTTCCCAGTTCCCAGATCCTCCCTCAGGTCTCAGCTCCTCCCTCATTCCCTGCTCCTTTCCCAGTTCCCAGATCCTCCCTCAGGTCTCAGCTCCTCCCTCATTCCCTGCTCCTTTCCCAGTTCCCAGATCCTCCCTCAGGTCTCAGCTCCTCCCTCATTTCCTGCTGCTTTCCCAGTTCCCAGATCCTCCCTCAGGTCTCAGCTCCTTTCCCAGTTCCCAGATCCTCCCTCAAGTCTCAGCTCCTCCCTCATTCCCTGTTGCTTTCCCAGTTCCCAGATCCTCCCTCAGGTCTCAGCTCCTTTCCCAGTTCCCAGATCCTCCCTCAAGTCTCAGCTCCTCCCTCATTCCCTGCTGCTTTCCCGGTTCCCTGCTCCTCCCTCAGGTCTCAGCTCCTTTCTCAGGTCCCAGGTCCTCCATTTTCAGTTTCCAGCTTCTCCCTCATTCCCTACTGCTTTCCCTTCCCTGCTGCTTTCCCAGTTCCTAGATCCTCCCCCCAGGTCTCAGCTCCACCCTCAGGTCTCTTTCTCCACCCTCATCCCTTGCTGCTTTCCCTGTTCCTCCCTCAGGTCTCAGCTCCTCTCTCAGGTCCCAGGTCCTCCCTTGGTTCTTACCTCCGTTTTCAGTTTCTAGCTTCTCCCTCATTCCCTGCTGCTTTCTCAGTTCCTAGATCCTCCCCCAGGATTCAGCTCTTCTCTCACTTCTCAGCTCCTCCTGAGGTCCCAGCTTCTCCCTCATTCCCAGCTCCTCCCTCAACTCTTAGGACCTTTCTCAGTTCTCAGCTCCTCCCAAACTCCTCTCTCAATCCCTGCTGCTTTCCCCATTTCCTAGCTCCTCCCTCAAGTCCCAGATCTTCCCTTGGCTCTTAGCTCCTTTTTCAGTTTCCAGCTTATCCCTCATTCCTTGCTCCTCCCTCAATCTCAGCCACTCCCCCAGTTCCCAACTCCTCCCCCAGTTCCTCTTTTAGTTTCCAGCTCCTCCCCCCGTTCCTCATTTAGTTCCCAGCTTCTCCTATAGTTTCCTGCTTCCCCCTCAGCTCTTAGCTCATTTCTCTGTTCTCAGCTTTTCCTAAGGCCCAAGCTCCTTCCGAGCTCCTATCTCATTTCCAGCTGCTTTCTCAGTTCCCGCATTCTCCATCAGCTCCTCTTTCATTTCCCAACTTCACCCACAGGTCCGGGCACTGCTCGAAGTACCCAGCTGTACCCTCAGATCTCATCTTCTTCCTAAGATCCCAGCTTCTCCGTCAGTTCCCTGCCCCTCTTTTGGCTAATTCTGAGGTCCAAGCTCCTTTCTCATTGCCTGCTGCTCCCTCAGTTCCCCCCTCATGTAGTACTTCTCCCCAGGCTCCCACCTCCTCCCTCAGATCCCCCCTAATTTAGTACTGCTCCCCCCTCAGGTCCCAGGTCCTCCCTCAGTTCTCAGCTCCTCCCTCAGTTCCCAGCTATACCCTCCGGTCTCGGCTCCTCCCTCAGTTCCCCCCTTATTTAGTACTGCTCCCCCAGTTTCCACATCCTCCCTCAGTTACTCCGAATTTAGTACTGCTTCCCAGTTTCTCCCTCAGGTCCAAGGTCCTCCCCCAACTCCTAACTCTTTCTTTTTACAGCTCCTTCCTCAGTTCCCAGCTTTACCCTAAAGTCTCGGCTCCTTCCTCAGTTTCCCCCTTATTTAGTACTGCTCCCTCAGTTCTAAGCTCCTCCCTCATTCCTTGCTGCTTTCCCAGTTCCCAGCCCCTCCCTCAGGTCCCAGGTCCTCCCTCAACTCCTAACTCCTCTTTTAGTTTCCAGCTCTTCCCTCAGTTCTCAGTTCCTCCCTTAGTTCCCAGCTCTTCCATCAGTTCTCAGTTCCTACTTCAGTTCCAGCTTCTCCCTCAAGTCCAGATTCATCCTAAGGTCTCAGCCCCCCCCCCAGTCCCCCGATCCTTATTTAGTACTGCTCCCCAGTTCCCAGCTCCCAGCTCCTCCCTCAGTTCTCAGCTCCTCCCGCATTCCTTGCTGCTTCCCCAGTTCAAAGCTCCTCCTTCAGTTCTCAGCTCCTCTCTCATTTATTGCTGCTTTCCCAGTTCCCAGCTCCTTTCTCAGGTCCCAGGTCCTCCCTCAACTCCTAACTCCTCTTCCAGTTTCCAGCTTCACCCTCCATCAGTTCCCAGTTAATACCTCAGTTCTCAGCTCCACCTTCAGGACCTAACCATTCTTTCAGTTTCAAGCTCCTCCCTCAATTCTCAGCTCCTTCTTTATTTCCCAGCTCCTTTTTCAGTTTCCAGCTCCTCCCTCAGTTCTCATCTCCAACTTCAGGACCTCGCAATTCTTCCAGTTTCCAGGTCTTCCCCCAGTTCTCAGCTCCTCCCTCAGCTCTCAGCTCCACCTTCAGGACTTAGCCCATTCTTTCAGTTTAGCCATTCTTTCAGTTACCAGCTCCTCCCCCATTTCTCAGCTCTTCCCTCGGTTCTCATTTCAACCTTCAGGACCTAGCAGTTCTTTCAGTTTTCAACTCCTCCCCCAGTTCTCAGCTCCTCCCCTAGTTCTTAGCTCCCCCCCATAGTTCTCAGCTCCACCTTCAGAACCTAACCATTCTTTCAGTTTCCAGCTCCTGTCTCAATTCTCAGCTTCTTCTTTATTTCCCAGCTACTCTCTCAGTTTCTAGCTCCTCCCTTAGTTTTTAGCTCCTCCCTCAGTTCTCATCTCCAAGTGGGGACCTAGCCATTCTTTCAGTTTCCAGGTCCTCCCCAAGTTCTCAGCTTCTCCCTCAGTTCTCAGCTGCACCTTCAGGATCTAGCCATTCCTTTAGTTTCCAGCTCCTGCCTCAGTTCTCAGCTCCTCCCTCCGTTCTCAGCACCTCCCTCAGTTCTCAGCACCACCTTCAGGACCTAGCCATTCTTTCAGTTTCCAGCTCCTCCCTAAGTTCTCAGGTCCTCCCTCAGTTCTCATCTCAACCTTCAGGACCTAGCTATTCTTTCAGTTTTCAGCTCCTCCCCCGGTTCTCAGCTCCCCCATAGTTCTCAGCTCCACCTTCAGGACCTAGCCATTCATTTAGTTTCCAGCTCCTGCCTCAGTTCTAAGCTCCTCTCTCAGTTCTCATCTCAACCTTCACAACCTAGTCATTCTTTCAGTTTCCAGCTCCTCTCTCAGTTCTCAGCTCCTACCACAGTTCTCAGCTCCACCTTCAGGACCTAGTCATTCTTTCAGTTCCCAGCTACTCCCTCAGTTTCCAGCTCCTCCCTCAGTTCCCAGCTCCTCCCTCAGTTTCCAGCTCCTCCCTCAGTTCCCAGGTCTTGCCCCCCCCCACATGTAAGGAACATAGATGAGGCCATCCACTAACATGTTTGGAACGATATTGAGGCGCCCGGCGTCTGGTGGGTTGTTCTCTTTGTAGGAAGAGGCTGCCAGCTGCTTGTAATGGATCCGTCCATCCTCCAGGCCCAGCGCTCCGTCACATGAAGCTGTCATGGTGGGTCACACATGTATAAGTCACACACAGACCTGTACAAACTTCCCCAGACATTGAGATTATTGTTTAATCGTTTACCTGGAGGTGGGGAAATGTCTCCCTCTGGGAATTTAGGCTGAGTGGTGCCTGCAGGTCCCTGTGAGAGAAAACAGAAACCCCGTGTGATGTGGGTGATATTTGCACCAAGGCTGGGGGAGGGGGGTTGGGGGTAAGTGGGGAAGGGGCGTGGATTACACACCATGTCACAGCCAATTGCCAGCATCCTGCTCACCTGTCCTGTGGCTTTGGTTGGTCTAGCTGAAGGGGTGGGAACAATCGGCCAATGAGGACTTTCTCCTCCCACTGCGGTAGAGCTGCAGAGTAATAACAGATATAGGTTAGATGTCAGCCGTGGTGGATCAGACCCGGCTTTAGGGTTCAGGTTGTACTGGGCCGTATTTACCATCATCACCCACAGGGTCACCCCCACCATACATGAACGTCCTTCTCATCTCACCTCCAGGGGGCGCTGGGCAGCGTTGTGGACACACAGCCAATCTCATCTGCCCCGTCAGCACAATCAGGGTGGCCGTCGCACCGTTGGGACGCCAAAACGCAGTTACCGGAAGATTTACAGTAAAACTCCGAATTTGCACACCCCAATCTGGCGGGGGAGAGCGGGGAAGGGGCGGTGCCTGTGACACAAGACACACAGAACTGTTAGATACAATAAGTCAGCACATTGAGGGTTAAAAATGACCCATAACCAAAATCATATCAGGAGGATCAATACATAACACGCTCAGCCAACCAATGGGAAGGTGAGGAATGATTGCACCTGATTTTTAGGCCCCGATTGATAATATCTCATTTTTAATCCCTGATTGATGATCTCTGACTGATGATCCCCAATTGAAAATATCTGATTGATGATCCCTTAATAATTATACCGATTGATGATTTCTGATTGAAGATCCCTGATTGATGATCACTGATTGATAACCTCTAATGTCTAATCCCTGACTGGTAATACCTGAATTTAACTCTGGTTGATGATCCTTAATTGATGATTCCTGACTGGTAATCATTGATTGATGATCTCTGACTGATGATCCCTGATTAAAAATATCTGATGATTCCTAATAATAATAATACTGATTGATGACCTCTGATTGATAATCCCTGATTTTTAACTCTCGTTAATGGTCCCATCCCCCCCCCTGGTTATTGATCCTCGATTGATGATTCTTGACTGATAATCACCGATTGTGACACTTGATTGATAATCCCTGATTGAAGATCTGATTGATGATCTCTGATTGATAATCCCTGATTGATGACCCCTGATTGATGACCCCTGATTGATGATCTCTGATTGATAATCTCTGATTGATGACCCCTGATTGATGATCTCTGATTGATGACCCCTGATTGATGACCCCTGATTGATAATCTCTGATTGATGACCCCTGATTGATGATCTCTGATTGATGACCCCTGATTGATGATCTCTGATTGATGATCTCTGATTGATGACCCCTGATTGATAATCTCTGATTGATGACCCCTGATTGATGACCCCTGATTGATGACCCCTGATTGATGACCCCTGATTGATGATCTCTGATTGATGACTCCTGATTGATGATCTCTGATTGATGATCTCTGATTGATGATCTCTGATTGATGACCCCTGATTGATGACTCCTGATTGATGATCTCTGATTGATGACCCCTGATTGATGACCCCTGATTGATGACCCTTGTTTTATGAGCCCTGACTCATGGCCCCTGATTGATTATCCCTTATTGATGACCCCTGATTGATAATTACTGATTAATGACCCCTGATTGATGATCTCTGATTGATGACCCCTGATTGATGATCTCTGATTGATGATCTCTGATTGATGACCCCTGATTGATGATCTCTGATTGATGACCCCTGATTGATAATCTCTGATTGATGATCTCTGATTGATGATCTCTGATTGATGATCTCTGATTGATGACCCCTGATTGATAATCTCTGATTGATGATCTCTGATTGATGATCTCTGATTGATGACCCCTGATTGATGACCCCTGATTGATAATCTCTGATTGATGATCTCTGATTGATGATCTCTGATTGATGACCCCTGATTGATGACCCCTGATTGATGACCCCTGATTAATGATCTCTGATTGATAATCCCTGATTGATGACCCTTGTTTTATGAGCCCTGACTCATGGCCCCTGATTGATTATCCCTTATTGATGACCCCTGATTGATAATTACTGATTGATGACCCCTGATTGATGATCTCTGATTGATGACCCCTGATTAATGACCCCTGATTGATTATCTCTGATTGATTACCCCTGATTGATGATCTCTGATTGATGACCCCTGATTGATGACCCCTAATTGATGACCCCTGATTGATTATCTCTGATTGATTACCCCTGATTGATTATCCCTTATTGATGACCCCTGATTGATTATCTCTGATTGATTACCCCTGATTGATTATCCCTTATTGATGACCCCTGATTAATAATTACTGATTGATGACCCCTGATTACATTAGACCCCCACACCATGCAGTACACAGATACAGAAATTAATGTTCAGGTCTGGACAAAATAAAAAAAAACATATTTCATATATTTTTGCATTATAGAAACAATTCTGTATGTTCTGTCTCTTTAAAAACACCAAAAGTACAGAGATGGACCGGTTGATCTGCTAGAAATACATTTAGATTCCTATTTCCTGCAGTGAGAACATTGCCTACATCTCCTCTGCTGCACCGAAATCCCAGACCTGCCCAGTTCTCCTCTGCTGGACTATAGGACACCTCCCCCCTTATGTAATATAGATAAAGGGAGGGGTTTTGGAAAATGGGAGAGGGGAATTATGGAGATGAGGAGAGGTAGATAAGAAGAAGGAGAGGAGTTATGGAGATTAGGGGGTGGGGTTATGGCAATGAGAACAGTAGGCGGGGTGATGAGGAGAGGAGTTATGGAAATGAGATTAGGGGGAGGGATTATGGAGATGAGGGTAAGGAGTGAGGAGAGGGGGGAGGGGTTATGTAAATGAGAAGGGGAGGGGTTATGGAGATGAGGAGAGAGGAAGAGGGATTATGAAGATGAAATGAGTGGGAGGGGCTATGGAGATGAGGAGAGGTTATGTGGATGAGAAGGGGAGGGGTTATGGAGATGAGAAGGGGTGGGGTTATGGCAATGAGAACAGTAGGCGGGGTTATGGCAATGGAGGGGGAGGAGTTATGAAGATGAAATGAGTGGGAGGGATTATATAGATTAGAAAGGAGGACGGGGTTATGGAGATGAGGAGAGAGGGAGGGGTTATGGAGATGAGGCGAGGGGGAGGAGTTTTGAAGATGAAATTAGTGGGAGGGGATTTGGAGATGTGAAAGGGGAAGAGGCCATAGAGATGAGGAGAGGGGGAGGAGCTAGGAAGATGAAATAAGTGGGAGGGGTTATGGAGATGAAATGAGTGGGAGGACTTATGGAGATGAGAAAGGGGAGGGGTCAAGGAGAGGGGGAGGGGCAGATCTGACAACACTACTTGGAGAGGAGAGGACCATGTTGTCAGAAGTCGGGAGCTCGCTGGATTTCTGGCAGATCACGGGATATCTGATGTACTTTAGTTGCAGGTCGTGGTGTTTTCTCTGCCGGATTGGGACACTGGACCCCCCAATTGCCCCCATCCCCCCACATTACCACAATAGATCTCGTCTGATTGGTCCCCGCAGTCGTTGATTCCATTGCACACAACTCCATGGGGTCCGGCCAGGACACAGCGCCCATTGTGACACCGGAACTGACCGGGCCGGCACTGGTGTTGGGTGGGAACGGGTGTGGTGGGTCCGACAGACACTGAAATGGAGAAGAGAGGAACCTGTTAGTGATCAAGGCATGCTGGGACTTGTAGTTCTCTCACACATTCCTATCTCTGCTGCGTTTACCTTCTCCGCAGCCCAGGAGCTCCACGCGGAGGAATATCCGGCTGTGATAATGGTGGGGGAGGATCCGCACATAGCGCGCGCTGACCGTCACATCAAAGCTCCGGGCCACTGGTGTGGAACCATCGAAATTTCCCCGGAAAACCTGAGTGAGGACAAGGACCGGCTTTACTCCTCCCTCCCCAATGTAATGATGAGGAAGTATTTTCTACACATCTGCCGTTTGTTTTGTTCTGAACCGAAATTTTCATACATTTTTCGTTATTCGGAGATATGGATGTATCCGAATTACAATGGTAACGAAATGAAACAAATCTGAATTAACAAAACTAAATTCGGCCAAAATTCTAATTCAAATCTAATTTGAATCGAACTCTAATGCCCCGTACACACGGTCCGATTTTCCAACGGAAAAAGTGCGATCGGATTGTGTTGTCGGAAATTCCGACCGTGTGTGGGCTCCATCGGACTTTTTCCATCGGAATTTCCGACACACAAAGTTTGAGAGCAGGATATAAAATTTTACTGACAACAAAATCCGATTGGTTAAATTCCGATCGTGTGTACACAATTCCAACGCACAAAGTGCCACGCATGCACAGAATAAATTAAGAGACAAAAGCTATTGGCCACTGCCCCGTTTATAGTCCCGACGTACGTGTTTTACGTCACCACGTTTAGAACGATCCGATTTTCTGACAACTTTGTGTGACCGTGTGTATGCAAGGCAAGTTTGAGCCAACATCCGTCGGAAAAAATCCATGGATTTTGTTGTCGGAATGTCCGATCAATGTCCGATCGTGTGTACAGGGCATAACACAAATTTGAAAACAAGAATAGTATAATATAGAATAGAAAATAAAAGAATAGAATCAAATATAATACAAATTAAAGGAATAAAAAAGAATAGAAAATATTAGAATAGAAAATAAAAGAATAGAATCAAATATAATAGAAAATAGAGGAATAGAATATAAAAGAATATAAAATATTAGAATAGAATATAAAAGAATAGAGTAAAATAGAAAATTATGGAATAGAAAATAAAATAATAGAATAGAAAACAATAGCGTAAAACTGAACAGAATAGAACAGAGAAGAATAGAATACAAAAATAGAAAAAGTAATAAAATATAAAAATAGAATAAAAAAAATAGGGATATAACCGTCTTCTGAAAATTCAAATTTCGAATAGAATGAATTCAAATAGAATAGAAAAGAATAGAATAAAAAAACAATAGAAAAGAATAAAAAAGAATATAACCATCATGTTTTCCTTCTGCACATGTCTAGTATTTTCTGTATTATCTATGTGATATTGTAGATCTTTGTTACCATTCTCTAAGCATGGAGGGCGCTGTGTCGGTCACTTGCTGTATACAGCTGGCTCCAGTGAGAGATATCATTAATACTTGGCCAATCAGCAGCTTGGGGAATATCTGGTGCATGCTGGGAGTGTTAATAAATACCTCAGGCACTTTGTGGTACATGGCCCTCCCTCTGGGGTTTTCACTTAGAGAGGATGTATCTGAGACATCCTGGCCTTTAGAGCTTTGTGGGAAGCTGCTGGAATGTTCCCTCCCCGGAGGACCTCTTGAGATACCGGCTGCCATGGAGTGCTATTTTAGGGCCTAGAGGAAGCAGACTGCGGTTGTCCTCCCCAATGATGGAGGTGGTGAGCGACCAACTGAGCTGGAACGTAGATTAGGTTACTCCAGCCAAGGCACTCTACGTCCTGCTCCATTGGCCATCACATCAATCGTGGCATCCCAAAAAATCTTCTTCATCACAAAAACCCGGTGTTAATGTTTATTAGTATCCGGCACAAACGCGATGCCACCTGCTCCACTAGGAGATTAATCATAGCGTCAACCTTTCCAAGCTGCCTTCCATGAAGTCTTCCTTCACACATGTTCAGTCTGTGACATGTATGTTATATGTGGGTACACCAATCACATGTAACATGTGGGTTAGGCGTGTGTACATCTCATTGTACTGGCCATGGGTGCTCCTCAGGATTGGCACTCACCTTGGTGTCTGATTCAGTGTCAGAGCTCCTCTCGGTGTAATTGGACCAGTGTATCCCGTCATCACTGAACTGGACTGAGAAGCTGCTGACATAGAAATCGAAGGATCCGCCACCCTGCACTGCAATTCCTGGAACACAATGGAGAGTGACATCACAATGAGAGTATATCCCAAAGTATACCTGTCTATTCAGGTACGATCATACCGCCATATGACCAGAGATATGTTCCTCTCTGCTCCTCCCGCCCTCTCTATACCAGAGGACACTACAATGTGACCCGCTCTACAACAAAAGAACACGGCTCTAGGCAGACATCTCATAATGCATCCCACCTGCTGATGGAAACAGGCGCTGGCTCTACATGTAGGAATGAATCGAAGAAAAGGCTGGACGGCCGCACTCTGCTGACACCTTTATTGAAGACGGTTTAAAAATTCTTCTGGTACAAAGACATCAGAGGCACAGGATCAATGACAAGCACCACTATGGGGTGCTTAGTCATAGACCCGCTCTGGTGCTGTGTCCGGGGTCATGTCCACACACGTGGTTGCCCTCTGAAGTCTGTGGATGGCTATGAGGGAGACTGTGCCCATTCCTGATACATTGTGGAAGGGATCATACACAGAAATCACTCCCAGATGTGTGAATACACAATACAGTCCAGGGGAGGTGATCCACAATGATCTAGAACAAACCTCAGGTCGCCTGACATCATTCCAGATACCTGTGAGGTTCCTGGGCTCCAGCTAGTGATCCAAAATAATCTGGGCCAAGTCCTGGATCACTTGAATCCAGTTCAGAAACCTGTGAGGTTCCTGGGCTCCTACAGGCGAACCACAATGATCTGGGCGGAAGCCCGGATCACCTGACATCAGTCCAGATACCTGTGAGGTTCTTTGGCTCCTGAAGGTGATCTACAATGATCTGGAACAAATCTTGGATCACCGGACACCAGTCCAGATACCTGTGAGGTCCCTTGGCTTCTGCATGTGATCCGCAATAACATGGAACAAACTTTAGATCACCTAATACCTTACAAGATACCTGTGAGGCGCCTCAGCTCCTACAGGTGTTCCACAATGATCTTCACCAAATGGATTACCTGACACCAGTCCAGATTCCTGTGATGTTCCTGGGCTCCTACAAGTGAGCCACAATGATCTGGACAAAAGCCTGGATGACCTCACACCAGTCCAGATACCTATGAGGTTCCACAACTCCTGCAGGTGTTCCAAAATGACCTGGAACAAACCCCAGATCACCTAACAGCAGTCTAGAGACCTGTGATGCCCCTTGGCCCCTGCAGGGGTTCCATTATGATCTTGACCAAGTCCTGGATCACTTGATACCAGTCCAGATACCTGTGAGGTTCCTGAGCTCCTACAGGTGAACTACAATGATCTGGACGGAAGCCTTGATCACCTGATACCAGTTCAGATACCTGTGAGGTTCCACAACTCCTGCTGGTGGTCCACAATGATCTGGAAAAAAATTCTGCATCACCTGACACCAGTTATAATGCCTGTGAGGTACCTTGGCTTATGCAGATAATGCACAATAATTTGGAACAAACTTTGGATCATCTGATACCTGTCTAGATACCTGTGAGGGTTCCACAACTCCTGCAGGTAATCCACAATGATCTGGAAAAACACTGGATCACCTGACACCAGTCTAGACACCTGTGAGGTTCCTGGGCTCCTGCAGGTGATCCACAATGATCTGGGCCAAACCCTGGATGACCTGACACCAGTCCATATACCTGTGAGGTTCCTCACTGCATGCCGGTGATCCATAAAAGATCTAGGAACAAAGCCTGGATCACCTGACACCGGTCTAGATACCTGTGAGGTCCCTGTGAGGTCCCTGGGCTCCTGCAGGTGATTCACAAAAATCTGGAACAAACCCTGGATGACCTGACACCAGTCCAGATACCTATAAGGTTCCTGGGCTCCTGCGGGTGATCCACAATGATCTGGGCCAAACCCTGGATGACCTGACACCAGTCCATATACCTGTAAGGTTCCTCGGCTCCTGCAGGTCAATCTGTAGATGGGGTGCCCTGGCCGGGTGATCTGGGTAATCACTGTTCTGTGGGCTCCAGCCATGAAGTGCCGCCATCGGAGAGACTCGGTTGAGCTGGGCTGTGTATGCCGGATGATCAACGAGTTCTGAGGAGGCTGTAAAGCTGTACGGTGGGAGCTGGGAGATCCGGAGAGGTTTATAACATTCGTCTGTGAAGACAAGGGACAGACATGGTGAGAATCGGTGACCTGGCACTGAATATTAAATCAACATGAATGTATGTAGAAGTGAGAAGATATTTTCTTTATTCAGTGTTAGTTTAGACGAACGTTCACAACTTAGAGCATGACAAGATTGTCCCGCAGACCTGAATGAGCATCGAGCTGCCAGCAAATCTCTGATGGGACCAGGCAGGCTTGTGGTGTGGATGAGTTCATCATCGTTCACCTTATGGACCATCAGAGAAGAATCGCAGACCATCCAACTACCACCCCCAAGGAAGAAGAGGCCTTTAGAATCTAAGACCCTGCACTGTCTGGGAACCATCACTCTTAGATCAGAGGAATTATGTGTCATCTATAATGACATCTAGAATATTCATTGTAGAAGGAGGAATTGTATTATGATAGCACTGTGAGCCTAACGCAGACATTAAATGGTACATCCTGGCCTTATGGAACAACCTAAGGATGGACTGAATAGTTTTATGGGCCGGTTCATAGCAGCCATGGTATGTTTGGACCTGCTGTGATTGGGATGATGTGCTGGTCTGTGCATTTGTGGGCCAAATCTCCCCTAAACCGCGTGCCTGGTGCGTGTTTGGGCAGTAGGAAAAGCAAAAGGATGCCAGGATTCCAAATTCTGAAATCTCAGAGGCGTGTGGGAATTACTAGGCTCCACAAC
This sequence comes from Aquarana catesbeiana, assembly GCF_042186555.1. Classification (NCBI taxonomy): domain Eukaryota; kingdom Metazoa; phylum Chordata; class Amphibia; order Anura; family Ranidae; genus Aquarana; species Aquarana catesbeiana. Next base: position 652,775,028 of record NC_133328.1, on the reverse strand, counting down.
CTTTAGAATGCGCCAGACTGTATGCACGCTAGTTTTTGGGTGAGTCGTCCTCCAGTGGTGGCATCGCAGGCTGTGATAACTGTTCCACCACACCACTGTTCTACCTCCCCAAAAGAAGGTCTTTTCTCATTTCTCCTCCATCAAACAAGTATCTTGCTACTGTTAGCGAGTTGTCCTGGGTCTAATGCCTCGATATAAATTCTAAGGGAAACTGCATTCCTCCTCCTCTGTGATGTATACTAGAGACGTGTAGTCACCAGGCAGTTAATGAAGTGTCGGCTTTCCATGCTTATCATATCATGAATTCACACAGATACATCACACGTCCCCCGTACTTACCTCCTGCAGTGGGCAGTGGGTAGGTAGTAAGCCCAGGGATGGGGATGGTGACCGGAAGGCTTGTAGGTTGCATGCTGGAACCTTCTGTCTTGTTTGGAGCTGAGGGAAGGGAATAGGTGTTCAATATCTATATCTATGGAAATATAACCAATATACACAAATCTCTTTTTTGATTCTTAATACTCCCAGGGTCCCACCAACTCCCCATAGGGTCCAACCACGCCCCCCTGGGGTCTCAGCAGCTCCCCCTGGGGTCCCTCCACGTCCCCCTGGGTTCTTACCACCTCCCACTGTTCTTCCTCAGGGGTCCAACCACATCCTCCTGGGGTCCCACCTCCTCCCCCAGAGGTCCAACCACATCCTCCCGGGGTCCCACCTCCTCCCCCAGAGGTCCAACCACATCCTCCTGGGGTCCTACCTCCTCACCCAGAGGTCCAACCACATCCTCCTGGGGTCCCACCTCCTCCCCCAGAGGTACAACCACATCGCCCTGGGGTCCCACCTCCTCCCCCAGAGGTCCAACCACATCCTCCTGGGGTCCCACCCCCTCCCCCAGAGGTCCAACCACATCCTCCTAGGGTCCCACCTCCTCATCCAGAGGTCCAACCACATCGTCCTGGGGTCCCACCTCCTCATCCAGAGGTCCAACCACATCGTCCTGGGGTCCCACCTCCTCCCACTGCCCTCCCTCAGGTGTCCAATCACAACCCACTGGGGTCCCACCTCCCCCTTTCCTTCCCCAGGGTCCAACCACATCCCCCAGAGGTCCAACCACATCCCCCTGGGGTTCTACTGCCTCCCCCTTGTTTATCACCCCTGGGGTCCTACCTCCCCTCCCTCCTCCAGGGGTCCAACCACATCCTCCTGGAGTCCCACCTCCTCCCCCTGCTTTACCAACCCTGGGGTCCCACCTCCTCCCCTGCCCTCCCCACAGGGTCAAACCACATCTCCCTGGGGTCCCACCTCCTCCCACTGCCCTCCCCCAGGGGTCTCACTGCCTCCCCCAGGTTTACCACCCCTGGGGTCCCACCTTCCCCACCTCCCCTGTCCTCCAGAGGTCCAACCACATCCCCCAGAGGTCCAACCATATCCACTGGGGTTCTACTGCCTCCCCCTTGTTTACCACCCCTGGGCCCCCCCCTCCCTCCAGGGGTCCACTCACATCCTCCTGGAGTCCCACCTCCTCCCCCCTGTCCTCCCCCAGTGGTCCAAACACATCCTCCTGAGGTTCCACCTTCTCCCCCTGCTTTACCACCCCTGGGGTCCTATCTCCTCCCCACAGGGTCAAACCACATCTCCCTGGGGTCCCACCTCCTCCTACTGCCCTCCCCCAGGGGTCCCAATCCCCCCCCCAATCCTCCTCCAGGAGTCCAACCACATTCCCCAGAGGTACAACCACATCTCCCTGCTTAACTCTCCACCCCCTCCGTGGGGTCCCACCACCTCCCCCTGCAGTTTCACCAACTTTCCCAGAGACCAGCAATCCATGTATCTGTCTCTCCCACTCCCGTCAGCTGGCTTCCTCTGCAGTTCTAGTGACTGACTACAGAAAGTATAAAGTGATAATGTGTATTCCGTTCATTTACATCCGACTAATAAAACCAGCTGTGATCTCATATTTACTATTTATGTATTTTTACCGGGAACAGGAGGCGGTGCCATTTATCATGACGGCGGATGGACATACACTCACCTGTTTCTGAACAATGGCAGCAGGTGTCCCCTGAACCCTCCACCAGGAACTGACCCTGCAAGAGATGGAGCACAGTCTTGTGGGTGGAGAATGCTAACTGGTTGCTATGGGTTACTGCATGTATTATATAATGGATGATGACACCTCTACAGACCGTACAGTACTATAGATCTCACCTTGGGGCACCCCACATTAGTGAACTGGCAGAATTGGGAGCACTGTACGCTCAGGTTGAGCAGACATTGGCACACATGGCATTCTCCAGACCTCCAACGTTCACCGGTGCTGTATGTCTTCCCATGGTGTGTACACGCCTCACACGGCTCCGTCTGACACCTGGAATTAAAGAGGGGAGATAAATCTGTCAGGGGCAGAGAATACAAAGGGATCTGGAGGTACTATGCGTCAACCGTACAACTACCACCAACACCTTGCCCTGTACGGCCCCTCCTCTTACACTGACCCCTTGCCATGGTGGCACCTCCCCTCACTTTGACCCCTCATTGTGGTGGAACCTCCTCTCACTTTGACCCCTCATTGTGGTGGAACCTCCTCTCACTTTGACCCCTCATCGAGGTGGCAACTCCAATCACTCTGACCCCTAGCCATGGTGGCACCTATTCTCACTTTGACCCCTCGTCGAGGTGGCACCTCCAATCACACTGACCCCTAGCCATGGTGGTACCTATTCTCACATTGACCCCTAGCCATGGTGGCACCCCCAATCACATTGACACCTCACTGTGATGGTGCCCATGTATTTATTGACCTCTAGCTATGGCGGCACCTCCAATCACATTAACCTCTCGCCATGTTGGCACTTCCTCTCACATTGACCCCTAGCCCTGGTGGCATCTCCAGTCACATTTACACCTGACCATGGTGGCTCCTCCTCTCACATTAACACCACACCTTGGTGGCTCCTCCTCTCACGCTGACCCCTTTCCATGGTGGCTCCTTCTCTCACATTGACACCTTTCCATGGCAACACCTCCACTCACCTGCGGGCCTTCCGGTAGATTCCACGGCACTGCTTCCCATTGCCATGTTTGCTGGGATTGTTGGGGCTACGGAAAGACCACTGGATGCTCTGCACCCCACATGGACCCAGACACTCTCCCCAGGGTGACCAGGCCGACCAGCCGCAGTTCACTAGAAATACAGACGCATCAATCATCATATAGAGTGTATGGGGGATGGTAAATCTCAGGCTTCTTCCTGTAGACTCCCACCTTACACGTACCCCGCGCCCCCTTACATGTACCACGCACCACCCTAACACGTACTCAACACCCCCTTACACGTACTCCGCACCCCCTTACACGTACTCCGCACCCCCTTACACGTACCCCGCACCCCCTTACATGTACCACGCACCACCCTAACACGTACTCCACACCCCCTTACACGTACCCCGCACCCCCTTACTCATACCCCGCACCCCCTTACTCGTACCCCGCATCCCCTTACTCGTACCCCGCACCCCCTTACTCGTACCCCGCATCCCCTTACTCGTACCCCGCACCCCCTTACACGTACTCCGCACCCCCTTACACGTACCCCACACCCCCTTACACGTACTCCGCACCCCCTTACACGTACCCCGCACCCCCTTACACGTACCCCGCACCCCCTTACTCGTACCCCGCACCCCCTTACACGTACTCCGCACCCCCTTACACGTACTCCGCACCCCCTTACATGTACTCCGCACCCCCTTACACGTACCCCGCACCCCCTTACACGTACTCCGCACCCCCTTACATGTACTCCGCACCCCCTTACACGTACCCCGCACCCCCTTACACGTACTCCGCACCCCCTTACATGTACTCCGCACCCCCTTACACGTACCCCGCACCCCCTTACATGTACCCCGCACCCCCTTACACGTACCCCGCACCCCCTTACTCATACCCCGCACCCCCTTACTCGTACCTCGCACCCCCTTACTCGTACCCCGCACCCCCTTACATGTACTCCGCACCCCCTTACACGTACCCCGCACCCCCTTACTCATACCCCGCACCCCCTTACTCGTACCTCGCACCCCCTTACTCGTACCCCGCACCCCCTTACTCATACCCCGCACCCCCTTACTCGTACCCTGCACCCCCTTACATGTACCACGCACCACCCTAACACGTACTCCACACCCCCTTACACGTACTCCGCACCCCCTTACACGTACTCCGCACCCCCTTACACGTACCCCGCACCCCCTTACACGTACCCCGCACCCCCTTACACGTACTCCGCACCCCCTTACACGTACTCCGCACCCCCTTACATGTACTCCGCACCCCCTTACACGTACCCCGCACCCCCTTACTCATACCCCGCACCCCCTTACTCGTACCCTGCACCCCCTTACATGTACCACGCACCACCCTAACACGTACTCCACACCCCCTTACACGTACTCCGCACCCCCTTACACGTACTCCGCACCCCCTTACACGTACCCCGCACCCCCTTACATGTACCACGCACCACCCTAACACGTACTCCACACCCCCTTACACGTACCCCGCACCCCCTTACTCATACCCCGCACCCCCTTACTCGTACCCCGCATCCCCTTACTCGTACCCCGCACCCCCTTACTCGTACCCCGCATCCCCTTACTCGTACCCCGCACCCCCTTACACGTACTCCGCACCCCCTTACACGTACCCCACACCCCCTTACACGTACTCCGCACCCCCTTACACGTACCCCGCACCCCCTTACACGTACCCCGCACCCCCTTACTCGTACCCCGCACCCCCTTACACGTACTCCGCACCCCCTTACACGTACTCCGCACCCCCTTACATGTACTCCGCACCCCCTTACACGTACCCCGCACCCCCTTACACGTACTCCGCACCCCCTTACATGTACTCCGCACCCCCTTACACGTACCCCGCACCCCCTTACACGTACTCCGCACCCCCTTACACGTACTCCGCACCCCCTTACACGTACCCCGCACCCCCTTACATGTACCCCGCACCCCCTTACACGTACCCCGCACCCCCTTACTCATACCCCGCACCCCCTTACTCGTACCTCGCACCCCCTTACTCGTACCCCGCACCCCCTTACATGTACTCCGCACCCCCTTACACGTACCCCGCACCCCCTTACTCATACCCCGCACCCCCTTACTCGTACCCTGCACCCCCTTACATGTACCACGCACCACCCTAACACGTACTCCACACCCCCTTACACGTACTCCGCACCCCCTTACACGTACTCCGCACCCCCTTACACGTACCCCGCACCCCCTTACACGTACCCCGCACCCCCTTACACGTACTCCGCACCCCCTTACACGTACTCCGCACCCCCTTACATGTACTCCGCACCCCCTTACACGTACCCCGCACCCCCTTACTCATACCCCGCACCCCCTTACTCGTACCCTGCACCCCCTTACATGTACCACGCACCACCCTAACACGTACTCCACACCCCCTTACACGTACTCCGCACCCCCTTACACGTACCCCGCACACCCCCTTACATGTACTCCGCACCCCCTTACACGTACCCCGCACCCCCTTACACGTACCCCACACCCCCTTACATGTACTCCGCACCCCCTTACACGTACCCCACACCCCCTTACATGTACTCCGCACCCCCTTACACGTACCCCGCACCCCCTTACACGTACCCCGCACCCCCTTACACGTACCCCGCACCCCCTTACTCATACCCCGCACCCCCTTACTCGTACCCCGCACCCCCTTACTCGTACCCCGCACTCCCTTACTCGTACTCCACACCCCCTTACTCGTACCACGCACCCCCTTACACGTACTCCATACCCCCTTACACATACCCCGCACCCCCAATGCATCAGTGATGTCACTCTACCAGAAACTGCTACACAGTGCAAGGAACTAAGAGACTACCACAGGACCTAACAAGAGAGTGTTCGATCCTGCTACCCAGGGCCGGGACAAGGAGTGGGCAGGAGGGGCGGCTTCCCTGGGCACTGTGGTTTCATGTGAGAAGGAGGGGGGGGCACTGCGGGGTGATTGAAGGGGAGGGGATTTGTGTTAGGAGGATCAATTTGGGAGGAGGAAGGGGGTAAGAATTGCTAAGAGTGGGGGGAAAGAGGATTTGTGCTAGGAAGGGAGATTTGGGGGGTTTGTGCTAGAAGAGGTGAAGGGAAGGAGAATTATGAGGGGAAATTTTTGTTTGGAGGGGATTTATGCTAGGAGGGGAAATTTGAGGGGTGGATTTGTGCTAGGAGGGGGGGATTTGGAGTGGGGGGGGGGTGTACTCGGAGGGGAAATTTGAGGAGTAGAGGATTTGTGCTAGGAGGGGTGAGTTTTTTGGCAGAGGGGCATTTGTGTTGGAGGGATTGGGGGGGCAAAGATATGTGCTGGGAGGGGGAATTTCAGCAGGGGGGGGGGCAGATTTGTACTGGGGGGTAAGCATGCAGATTAGTGCTCAATTTTTTTTGGGGGGGGGTGATTTTTGCTGACACGTAACGCTCATACATCTTGAGGGGGGTGCACTTTGGCATGTTGCCCTGGGCTCTAGATGACCTTGTCCTGGCACTGCTCCTACCACCCAGCTCCTGGCAGTAGACTGCACTTTGCTGAGCACTGACCGGTACACTCCGGGTTTGGTCGGCACTGTTTCATCTGACCCTCCTGGCAGGTGCAGATCTGACAGTTGGCTTTGACCAGTTGGCCGGGCCAGTAGGTGGCGCCCTCCACTTCACAGGGACACTCCTCTGGATGCACACAGTGATTCATATTGTCCATCAGGAGCCCATCAGGGCACCAGCAGCCTGGAAGGAGAAATGAGGAGAGCGGTGAGAGCAGCACAGAGGTGGCACCACACACACAGAGATCACAGGCGTCTCCTTTAATCGTCTTACCCGGAACACAGTGCTCATCGCCATGGCAGGTCCTCTTATTGGTCAGATCCGAGCAGGTCTGGGGACACGGGGCACACGGCTTATGCTGAAGATCGGCAGGACAAGACGGAGACTCTGGGCAGCCATCTTGTCGACACACATCTGCAGGGAAATCACAAATCGTCATTCCCTCCCCTGTCTGTTACATGGAAGATTCCAGATTAATATGAGAAATAAAACTCAGATTTATGAAAAGGAAGGATTGTCCGTCACATGGGGTTCAGTAGATCTGATGGAGGAAACTGTCCATGAGGACTAAACGGCCGAAGAACACAAGGAACTGAATTCATTCTCCACAGAGAAGAGACGATTAAGGGGATCACCATGGATGAAGATGATGAGGAATATGATCACCATGGATGATGATGATGATGAGGAATATGATCACCATGGATGATGATGATGAGGAATATGATCACCATGGATGAAGATGATGAGGAATATGATCACCATGGATGAAGATGATGAGGAATATGATCACCATGGCTGAAGATTATGAGGAATATGATCACCATGGCTGAAGATGATGAGGAATATGATCACCATGGATGAAGATTATGAGGAATATGATCACCATGGCTGATGATGATGAGGAATATGATCACCATGGATGATGATGATGAGGAATATGATCACCATGGATGATGATGATGATGAGGAATATGATCACCATGGCTGAAGATGATGAGGAATATGATCACCATGGCTGATGATGATGAGGGATATGATCACCATGGATGATGATGATGAGGGATATGATCACCATGGATGATGAGGGATATGATCACCATGGATGATGAGGGATATGATCACCATAGATTAGAAAATGATGAAGTATTTGATCACTATGGATGATGATGAAGGGATATGATCACCATGGATGATGAGGGATATGATCACCATGGATGATGAGGGATATGATCACCATAGATTAGAAAATGATGAAGTATTTGATCACTATGGATGATGATGAAGGGATATGATCACCATGGATGATGAGGGACAGGATCACAATGGATGATGATGATGGGATATGATCACCATGGATGATGATGATGATGATGATGAAGGGATATGATCACCATGGATGATGATGATGAGGGACAGGATCACAATGGATGATGATGATGAGGGACAGGATCACCATAGATGATGATTATGAGGGATATGATCACCATGGATGATGACGAAGAAGGATATGATCCCCATGGATGATGACGAAGAAGGATATGATCTCCATGGATGATGATGAGGTATATGATCACGGTGGATTATGACGAATCGCCGATGATGAATTATTTGATCACTATGGATGATGATGATGATGAGGGATATGATGACCATAAAATGGTCCAAAGAGTGAACTTGATGCAGCTTTATTCACTTTAAGGTCATTACAGTTGACAAGGGGAATTCTGCTTCTTAGGAAAAGAGGTTTAACTTCAAAATACGGAAATGCTTCCTAAGAGTAAGAGCTGTGACTATGTGGAGTAGACTTCTTCAGGAATTAGGTCAGGCCAACTCAATTCTAAGGAAGGCCCAATTGCCTTTGGGGTTGAGAAAGGATTTTATCCCCCACTGGTGCAAATTGGGCCATGTTTTTTAAAGGTTTCCTGCCTCTTCTGAATCAACTGCATGCTTAAGATTGAGCTTGATAAGAAAGTTATTCCCAGAATCCTCCTCACCAACGCCCCAACCCATCTTACCAATCTCCAGAGATACAGGTGAGGATTGTGGAAGCTCAGAGCAGTGGCGCCCCCCGTTTTGTGGTGGGGTACACTCCCTTCGGCGGATCACCACCCCGTTGCAGTCTTGGGTACAGTTTGACCATGTTGTCCATTCAGTCCAGGAACCGTCCACTGCCGAGAGACAATGAGGACAAGAAGAGTTAAGAAAGGAAGATGTCATCTATAAGGAACAATAAAGCTCATCTTATTGATATCTGAACATTCATAGTGTGTGTGGCTGGGTTATTCGGCAGGCGGTGTGCTCAGGTTGACAGCGGAGCACTTCCACAATGAGACCGAGAAGACCACCATATTGATTGACCCATTGAATAGCAGTTTCAGCACGTAGTGAAGGCAATGAGCGATGACCCAACATGAATGGGGGTGTCAGGACCAAAGTTGTACCTCACTTGCCCTCCTAGACACAAAGTGACTGAATGTTTTAGACCCTGGGCTGTACCCCATCTACCCTTTTGGTGTGCAATAATCCATTTCTATTCTTCTACAAATTTACTAAGGGTGTCAGACCCCGGGCTGTACTCCACCTGCCCTCCCAGTGTAGAGAGGAGGTAAGTGATAAGTCAAGAACACTTGACATAAAAATGTGAAAATCTCTCCATCTCAGCACTGTTCTTCATCTCTCCCAAACACATTGTAATCATACGCCAGGAAGGAAATCGGCAGCAGGTCTGGGACAAGGGTGGGCAAGAGGGGCAGCTGCCCCAGGTGCAGTGTTTTCATATTGGGTGGGAGGGCACTGACTGATGAGCTGCACCCTCCTCATCACATGTGTACCTGCCTTTCCATTTGCCCTTGGCTGGTTTAGCGTGATTCACAATCAGTGAAAGGAGACCAGCAGAGGCATGGAACCCACAGTAAGTCCCACAACGTCACTGCACACTTCCAGGTTCATGTTAGCCCAACTGGAGGACCCAGAGCTCTCTAGAAATTGTTCCATCTAGCATCCACCCTCCTCCTGTCCTTCAATACATTGTGAAAAGCATAAGACAGGAAGAGACAGAGCCAAATATGACCATGGATGCCCCATCAATGACCAGCAGGGCATACTCCTTACCTGGACAGGACACGGAGAAGCACTGCTGGTCCTCATTTGGCTCGCCCCGGCACTGCCTCAGGATATCTCCAGTCGGATTGGTGCACACTCTCTTTCTGGTCTGCATGCCGGGACCACATGATTGGCTGCATTCACTCCATCCACCCCATGGGCTCCAGAAACCGCATTCCCCCTCATCTGCTGCCACCCAACCAGAAGACTCCTCTCCACAATCTGAGATTCCATTACACACCTGAGAACAGAGAAGAGAAAAGATGTAGGACAGGTGGAGGAAATTCAGAGAACCTTCCATGTAAACGACTGTCTCCACTCTACCTGCTTGAACATCAGACATCGTCCATCCGGGCAGGAGTACTCGGGGCAGATGGTGGAGGTCTGATTCTCCTGGACGGACGGGGGGAGGGTCACCAAAATTCTCTCTACAGGAGGGAGACATCAGTTACAGGTGGATCCATCTCAGAGAGGATTCTGATGATGCAGAATAGCTCAGTACTACAGACCGGATATTAGAGACAGAACACGTAATGGAGATGCTGAAGAAACTCTGGTGACACATGACCCATTTCGGTTCTCAGGTTACTGGACTCATAATCACAACATTGCCTCAACTAAATAATAATTTCTCACATACAGGATAGAAGATCTAATGTAATCTATAAGCTACATATTTCCATCTGTAGTATACTAGAGTACTATAGCAATGCCATGCCAAGGACCTCCCCATCCCCACTTCTCAACACCGTGCTATTGCCAGGAACACCTTCTGCATCTCACCATCGTCATGGACCTCCCACCCACATTTCATCAGAATACCACCACCAGGGACCACCCCATCTCGCCACCATACCACCACTGGGGACCCCCCCCCCCCATCTCACCACCAGGGAACTCCCCCTCCTCCCCACATTTCACCACTATACCACCAACAGGGACCTCTTCACCAGATCTTACCACAGCATTTCACACTCATACCATTGCCAGGGACTTCCTCCCTACATTTCACCACCATACCACCACTGGGGACCCCTCCATCTCACCACCATACCACCACCAGGGACCCCTTCCCCAGATCTCCCCCCTCCCCCCCTACAACATTTCACCCCCATACCATTGCCAGGGACCTCCTCTCTACATCTCACCACCATCAGGGAGGACCTTCCGCCCTCATATCACCACCGTACCACCATACAGCACCATCCGACAATGATACCGCTGCCAGGGAACCCAACCCTGCAATACCAGAGTCACCACCCCCCCCATCTCATCACCAAACCATTACTAAAGTCACCAACCCACCCCCCATCTCACCACCATACCATTACCAGAGTCACCAACCCCCCCCCCCCCCATCTCACCACCAAACTATTATCAAAGTCACCAACCCACCCCCCATCTCACCAACATACCATTACCAGAGTCACCAACCCCCCCCCCCCCTCATCTCACCAACAAACTATTACCAGAGTCACCAAGCCCCCCACATCTCACCACCATGCCATTACCAGTGTCACCAAACTAACCCCCCCCCCATCTCACCACCTAACCATTACCAGAGTCACCAACCTCCCCCCATTTACCCACCAAATCATTATCAGAGTCACCAACCCACCCTCCCATCTCACCAACCCCCCCCCCCCCGCCTCACCTCACCACCAAACCATTACCAGAGTCACCAACCCACCCCAATTTCACCACCAAACTAACCCACCCCAATCTCACCACCAAACCATTACCAGTAACCAAACCAACCCCCCCCCCCCATCTCACAACCAAACCATTACCAGATTCACCAACCCCCCCCCATCTCACCACCAAACCATTACTAGAGTCACCAACCCCCCCCCATCTCACCACCAAACCATTACTAGAGTCACCAACCCCCCCCCGATCACCACCATCCCACCCCTAGGGAACACCCCAAATCTCACCGCATGTCTTCTCATCCTCTCCCTGTGGACAGTCTGGAGAGCCATCACATACCACGGAGATGTTCACACACATCCTGTTAGCGCAGATGAAGTGCCCGGGACAGGGCGGGATCTGAGTGGAACCTGCCAATAGAAATGTAAAGAATATCACTAATCCGGAACCTCCAGGATTACTGTGATTGGTAACACCAGACAGGACACGGGCTCAGACTTCCGTTATTAAATTTTTTCACAATTTTATGCTGGGATGTCACTATGATATCATGGTCATGTGACTCACCGCAGTTGTCCATGCTCTCGTCTGATTGGTCACGGCAGTGTGGGACCCCCGTCGCACAGTTGGCTGTACCCCACACACTCCCCGCTCAGCGAGCACTTGAAGTGGTCCAGATCGCAGCTCCTGTTACAATCATCTTCATCGCTGCCGTCCATACAGTCCACCTCGTTATCGCAGAGCCAGCCACGGGGTCTACATTCGCCACTGCCACAGCGGAACTCATAACGGCCACAGCGGGAGACGGACACACCGCCTGCGGAAGGAAAAACAGGAAAGATTAGAATAGATCCTTCTTAGTCATAGATAATGAGGAGCTGGGCCACCAAGAAGGGGGTAGCACCATCCCTCGTGTATGGGCCACAGGCTTCATCAGTTCAACAGGGAGAGTCGGGGCAGCTTAATGGTGTAGGCAGCTCCAAACTCAGCACTCCCCCCCTCTCTCTCCCGCCGGCTGTTAGCTGCTGCAGGGGGAGCCACAGGGGGATCAGTTCCAGTAACTGCACCCCAGTAATGTGTTTACTATGCTTCAGTTTGTGAATGAACAAGGGGCCTCTGTACAGAGATGCTGAGGCTTTAGACTAAAGATTGAGGATCCGTGTCCTCATTCTCTTTCTCTGACATCAGGGGTCTTTTAGGCCCCTGATATTTCACCAAAGTTCTCCCCTCCCCCACACGAAGGCTAATAAAAATGTAAAAAATGAAAAAAGTAAAATAAAAATTGTAGAGAATAATTAAAAAAAAGCATAGCTAAGGGCTCACTCACACAGGTACGGTGGGTGGTGTGTCCATGTGAGTGTAGCCATGTTCGGGGCCATAAACCTGCACCCACACATCCACCCAGGCTGGGGCGTCAGGTAGGCTGCATCAGGTGCCCCATGATGAGGGGCCTTTCAGGTAGGCTGTATGGTGCCCCATGATTTCTAACAGTAGACCTGCTGAGGAGCGTCCAATCTGTTCTATCATCATATTATCAAGACTCATCAAATTAAATATTTCACATGTTCAGTCATTACGTTACCCAACATACAGGTAGTGCAGCGCCACTCTGGTCATGTAGCAACAGGTTTCTGGTTCAAATCCCCTCAGGAACATCAACTGTATGGTGTCTGTGAAGATGTCAACCATGTGCTCCAATACCCACCTAAAATCACCTTCCTGACTTCATCACCTTCCACCCATCCTGGCCTCCGAACACATGTGTGTCTGTATGACTGGGGCCCCACAAAAATGTCTGTGTCCCCTGTACAATATCATCATGTGTGACCAGCTGCCAACAACTAAACTTACAATACAATATACTGTACACTATGATCATTGATGGCTCCACTAAAGAGACCGAATAATCGAATAGTTTGGATTGTTCTAAAATAAATGTAAAAAATTAGCTGGAGATAAATAAATGCAGGAAGGTCACCTGGTGTTGTGCTGTGTGTGGACAGCGTTGTGTTCTCCGGGTGCAGTGATGAACAATGTTCCATCTCTTCATCTGATCCATCTGTGCAATCGGGTGTCCCATCACAACGCTTCTGTCTTCTGATACACAACCCATCTCTGCAGACCCAGAACCCAGGAGGACACGTCCCCGACCCTGTAATAATAAAGAGATAGAAACTACACAGGAGCCAACGATCATAAACTGACTACCACTAAGACCCAGGAGGACACATCCCTGACCCTACAATAATAAAGAGATAGAAGCTACACAGGAGCCAACAATGACTACCACTAAGACCCAGGAGGACACATTTCTGACCCTAAAATAATAAAGAGATAGAAGCTACACAGGAGCCAACAATCATACACTGATTACCACTAAGACCCAGAACCCAGGAGAACATGTCCCTGACCCTACAATAATAAAGAGATAGAAGCTACACAGGAGCCAACAATCATAAACTGACTACCACTAAGACCCAGAACCCAGGAGGACACGTCCCTGACCCTACAGCTACACAGGAGCCAACTATGACTACCACTAAGACCCAGGAGTACACATTTCTGACCCTAAAATAATAAAGAGATAGAAGCTACACAGGAACCAACAATCATACACTGATTACCACTAAGACCCAGAACCCAGGAGAACACGTCCCTGACCCTACAATAATAAAGAGATAGAAGCTACACAGGAGCCAACAATGACTACCACTAAGACCACGAGCCCAGGAGGACACGTCCCCGACCCTACAATAATACAGAGGTAGAAACTATACAGCAACCAACAATGATAGACTCACCACCGCTAAGACCCAGAACCCAGGACATATCACAAGCCCTGCCAATATAAGCTACACAGCAACCAACAATGAAATCCTGACTACCACTAAGACCCAGCACCCAGGAGGACACATCCCCGACCCTACAATAATAAAGAGATAATAGCTACACAGGAGCGAACCATCAGACTGCCTACCACCAAGATCCAGAACAAAACATCCCTGAAAAAGTAAACAGATAGGAACTACACAACAATCAACAACCATAGACTGACTCCATCCATCAAAACCCACATCAACCCAAAATCAAGGAGGACATATCACCAACTCGCAGATAGAAGCTACACAGCAACCAACAATGAAATCCTGACTACCACTAAAACCTGGAACCCAGGAGGACACGTCCCCGACCCTACAATGGTACTGAGATAGAAACCACACAGCAACCAACAACCGTAGACTGTCTACCATGAAGATTCAGAACCCAGGAGGACACATTCCTGACCCTACAATAATAAAGAGATAAAAGCTACACAGGAGCCAACCATCATCGGCTGCCTACTACCAAGATCAATAACGAAACATCCCTGAAATAGTACAGAGATGGGAACTACACAACACCCAACAACCATAGACTGACTCCATCCATCAAAACCCACATCAACCCAAAATCAAGGAGGACATATCAACAACCCTGCCGATATAAGCTACACAGCAACCAACAATGAAATCCTGACTACCACTAAGACCCAGCACCCAGGAGGACACGTCCCCAACCCTACAATAACACAGAGATAGAAGCTACACAGGAGCCAACCATGATATCCTGACTACCATTAAGACCCAGAACACAGGAGGACACGTCCCCGACCCTACAATAATACAGAGATAGAAGCTACACAGGAGCCAACCATGATATCCTGACTACCACTAAGACCCAGAACCTTCTTCGGCTCCCATGTGGACAACCACCAAAAATCAGACATAGAAGATAAAATACTTGGTACAGAAATGTGATGGGGTCAACCAGCTTCTCATGAACCATCCAAGCAAAATTTGACCCCCTACCTGTCCTGGAATGCCATTGGTTGTTTTGTAGATTGGACCGACTTACCTGAGCAGACGGCCTCATCTGTTCCATTGGCGCAGTCGCTGTAACTGTCACACACCTTCTCCTTCGGCACACACCAGCCCGTCCGGACACTGGAACTGGTTGGTCTGGCAGAGGCAGCCTCTCTCGTCGCTGAGGTCCCCGCAGTCGTCATGGCCGTCACAGCGGTGGACATAGGGGACGCACTTTCCCAGCGAGCATTGGAAGTGGGCGGAACTGCAGCCCGTGGAGCAGCCTAGAGACAGACAGAAGAGGACAATTGATTTCATGACGGGTGGAGTTCCACCTCTCTGATCTCAGTGTGATTGGACCACCAGGCCTGTCCATGCTGCTCCGCCCGCACTGTGACCACAGATTAATGGAAAGTCCCAATAAAATGAGAACTTTCTGAACTCATCCACATAAACCAATCCGATTCTGATTCAGAATACTTTATTAATCCCAAATGGAAATGACACAACTACATTCAACAAGACAACACAAAAACCACAACAATAAAATTAGAAAAAACAGACCCAAAAAGTCACCTGATTCGTCGGAGTCGTCGGCAAATCCGCAGTCCAGGTCGCCGTCACAGACGTGAGAGAGCGGGATGCAGCGGCCGTTGGCGCAGCGGAACTCGGAGCTGCTGCAGGCCGGCGCGGGGCACCCCCATTCGTCCGAGTGGTCGGCGCAGTCGGCTCTGCCGTCGCAGCGGTGCCCCAGGGGGACGCACTGGCCGTTGGCACAGCGGAACTCCTGCGGGGCGCAGGTCAGGGAGCAGATCTCATCGGAGCCATCACCGCAGTCATCCTCATTGTCGCAGACCCAGGCGCCGGGCACACATCGATCGCTCAGGTGACAGGCGAATTCATCGCTTCCGCAGCGGGAGATGGAGCACGGCTCATCGGGACATCGCCAGACGCCGGAGACACAGGAGCTGAAAGAAGAGAATCCGATGAGATCCGAGAAATATCACCGCAAGATCACCGGCCCTGAGACGTGCTGGAGGCATTCCATCCCCTGATCCCACCAGGAACACACTTCCTGTCCCAGGGTGACAACACTCACTCACTGTATCTATGGAGGAGAAGCGTTGTCACCTGGAACCCCACCCCTCATCTCCCACTAACACACTTCCTGTGCCAGGGTGACAACGCTCGCTCACTGTATCTATGGAGGAGAAGCGTTGTCACCTGGAACCCCACCCCTCATCTCCCACTAACACACTTCCTGTCCCAGGGTGACAACGCTCGCTCACTGTATCTATGGAGGAGAAGTGTTGTCACCCTGGGACAGGACTACAGAACACTCCCCCCTCTCCCAATAACACTCTTCCTGTCCTACGGTGACAACGCTCACTCACTGTATCTATGGAGGAGAAGCGTTGTCACCTGGAACCCCACCCCTCATCTCCCACTAACACACTTCCTGTCCCAGGGTGACAACGCTCGCTCACTGTATCTATGGAGGAGAAGTGTTGTCACCCTGGGACAGGACTACAGAACACTCCCCCCTCTCCTCATCTCCCACTAACACACTTGCTGTCCTACGGTGACAACGCTCACTCACTGTATCTATGGAGGAGAAGTGTTGTCACCTGGAACCCCACCCCTCTCCTCATCTCCCACCAACACACTTCCTGTCCTACGGTGACAACGCTCACTCACTGTATCTATGGAGGAGAAGTGTTGTCACCTGGAACCCCACCCCTCTCCTCATCTCCCACCAACACACTTCCTGTCCTACGGTGACAACGCTCACTCACTGTATCTATGGAGGAGAAGTGTTGTCACCTGGAACCCCACCCCTCTCCTCATCTCCCACCAACACACTTCCTGTCCTACGGTGACAACGCTCACTCACTGTATCTATGGAGGAGAAGTGTTGTCACCTGGAACCCCTCTCCTCATCTCCCACCAACACACTTCCTGTCCTATGGTGACAACGCTCACTCACTGTATCTATGGAGGAAAAGCATTGTCACCCTGGGACAGGACTACAGAACACTCCCCCCTCTCCTCATCTCCCACTAACACACTTCCTGTCCTATGGTGACAACGCTCACTCACTGTATCTATGGAGGAGAAGTGTTGTCACCTGGAACCCCACCCCTCTCCTCATCTCCCACCAACACACTTCCTGTCCTATGGTGACAACGCTCGCTCATTGTATCTATGGAGGAGCAGCGTTGTCATCCTGGGATAGGACTACAGAAAACTTCCCACCTCTCCTGATCTCCCACTAACACACTTCCTGTCCCAGGGTGACAACACTCACTCACTGTATCTATGGAGGAGCAGCGTTGTCACCCTGGGACAGAACTACAGGGCACCTCCTCCTTTCCTCATCTCTACACCATAAGGGGAAGGTGGTTTGTAGTCCACATAGATTGCTGGGAGGGCTAATTACACTGCTGGAGATAACACTGAGGAGGGTGGAGGGCGGCACTGTATTTTTGGCAGGATCAACAGGGATTTTTGAACAAATATAACAAAAAACTTTCACTGAAATATTTTAAAGCTGAACTTATATATTTTGCCTTCCCTGGTTCCCCTCCCCCCTCATCAACATGATAGTGACATCATTAAATACAACCTTTTCTTTTTTTTTTACATTCCTTATTTGACCCAGTGATGTCATCACTGGGTCTCTGCTCTTCTCTATTCAATGCAGACAGATCATGGCTGGTGGGAGGGGCCAGCAGGGGGCTGTACAAAGAAAACCTCCCAGCCCCCGACCTCAGTACTCCTCTCCAGAGCTCTCAGTCCTGATGCAAGCAGTGGGAGGAGTTATGCAAATACCAAAATGCCTTGATGGGAGGGTGTCAGTCTGGAGTAGTGGGCATTCCTAGGCAGGCTACATTTCCATGGAGACCTCCCTAGGTAACGCCCACATGGGATAGTGAACCTCCATGATTAAAAAAACTAAAATCCAATGAAAGAAAGAGGTGGGACCTACCAGTTGTGGCAGCCTTGCTGAACGGCAGCTCCGGTCGGGAATGGAAGATTGTCCCAAAAACACGGACACTCCGGTGGTTCCACACAACTTCCCTCTGTGTGATGGAGAGAGAGGAGACACTGATCAATCCCTATACTATACATGGCATGACTGTCACTGGAGGACCACCCAGGAAGACCATCCAGGAGGACCATCCAGGAGGACTATCTGCGCCCAGGAGGAATATCTGCAGTCAAGAGAACTATCTGCTCCCTGGAGGACTATCTGCACCCAGGAGGACTATCTGCACCCAGGAGGACTATCTGCACCCAGGAGGTCTATCTGGAGTCAAGAGAACTATCTGCTCCCTGGATGACTATTTGCACCCAGGAGGACTATCTATGCCCAGGAAGAGTATCTACAACCGAAAAGACTACCTGCACCCAGGAGGACTATCTGTAGTCAAGAAGATTACCTGCACCCTAGAGGACTATCTGCATCCAAGAAGTCTACCTGCACCAAGGAGGACAATCTGCACCCAGGAGTACAAGAGTACTATCTGCACCTAGGAGGACTATCTGCGCCCAAGAAGACTATCTACACCCAGGATGACTATCCGCAGTCAAGAGAACTATCTGCTCCCTGGGGAACTATTTGCACCCAGGAGGACCATCTGCACCCAGGAGAAGTATCTGCACCCTGGAGGACTACTTGCGCCCAAGAAGACTATCTACAGTCAAGAGAACTATCTGCACCCAGGAGGACTATCTGCACCCAAGAGGACTATCTGTGCCCAAGAAGACTATCTGCGCCCAGGAGGACTATCTGCAGTCAAGAGAACTATCTGCTCCTTGGAGGACTATCTACACCCAGGAGGACTATCTGGAGTCAAGAGAACTATCTGCTCCCTGGGGGGCTATTTGCATCCAGGAAAACTATTTGTTCCCAAGAGGACTATCTGCACCCAGGAGGACTATCTGCACATTCACATACTGAGCTCCGTATCAGACATTTCATGTATGAAGGTGTCACTCTGTATTACTCCGACACCTAATAATGTCCGCCGTTTGCTCACCATGCAGGACCTTCCCCTGCGGACAGAAGCAGCCCTCCACGCAGGACGCAGATGCACATCGCTCCTCCGGTTCCTGCGCCATGTTCTTACAGGTGCGGGGACATGGCGGTCCACAGGCTTCATAGACCAGACCGTTATCACATTGCATTGCTGGAAGAGAGTGATTGTTAGACCTCCTATGTACATATATGCAGCAATCTTCTACAATCTCCTGCTTTTGGGGGCTTGTTGGCCGCAATGAAACTACAAGTCTCAGCATGGAACACATCACATTCCACAACCTCTATCAGAGATACGTACGGCACAGGTCCTGCGTCCTCCAGCGAATATAGATTCCACGCTGGTTACACTCCTCCACGTACGTGGCAATGGCCGTACAGAGACAATCGCAGTCACCACCAGAATCACACCTGAGAGAACAGAAGAGGTAAGTGGTCTGTGGTGTTACATCTCCTGAATACACAGCAACTGTCCTCTGATTTCACCTACCCGCAGGCGTCGTACACACACCAGTCATAGAACTGCTGGCAGGGGACCTCCTGATGACACGGCAAGAATACCGGCTGCATGAGGACGCCGCAACTCCTCCTCGCCCAGGTGACCCTGTGACTGTTCTCCTGAGAGAGGAACACACAAGGCAACAGGAGGTCATTTCACCATCTACCGTTACCACAGTCTACCCACCAATCACAGTTCTGTCCCATCTCTCTCCACCAATCACAGTTCTATCCCACCATCTTCCACCAATCATATCTGTGTCTCACCCACCATACTCCTTGTGACAGACCCAACCAGGACAGGGGTTTTTGGCGGGGACTAGGGGCAAGCCTCCTACCCACTGATTATGGCCCATAGAGGAGACTGGGGTCTTTGTTTGCTTCTCCTGGTCAGATCATGGTAAAGAGCTCAGTTGAGCCTCTGATCCTACGGAGAGAGCAGATCGTTCTCTAATGATGGACAACAATGTGATGGACGCTGAGGGCGAGGCTTGGATTACTTCTCTCAATGGGGACAATAAAGCTTCCTTTCTGGAGTGGATGGAAAGGCATAATATTAATCCTGTACAGGGTAATGGTCTGAGGGAATATGGTGGCCCTCCTGTAGACAGGGTGGGAGAAGCTCCTCCACTTGGGACAGAAATATTCATCAACAATATCCATCAAGAGATCTATGAAGATACAGTAAATTAATTCCACTGTATTAGACTGCTGGAACATTGTATGATTGTCTTATGATGACGTGTCTATTGGACAGATTACACAACCGAAAGCTGGGTAATGAGATTTGGACAGCCCTGGGTCTTCTTTCTGTGCTGATATTACTGTTTACAGTTTGCATTGTTTAGGATAAGGTGAGCAAGCTCTTACCTGATTGTGTATGCTACATATTCTGTGTGAATTTACAATAAAGTCTGTTCCAGTTTGCACCTTCAGCTATAATACCTGGTTCCTGGTTCCACAGTTGGGGAAGCTGACATATACTGACAGAGACACCCAGGCTCAACCAATCATATCTGTGTCCCACCATTCTCAACCAATCATATCTGTGTCCCACCCAGGGGCGGACTGACCATTAAGCCACTCGGCACTGCCCGAGGGCCCTGGGCCACTAGGGGGCCCCATCAGGGTTGCCAGCCTCAGTAAAACCAGGGACAGTATGTATAAATCTGTGTTTTTTTTACATCTGTCTGCGTATACTGTGTGTACATGTATGTGTATACTGTGTGATTGTATACTGTGTGGCCCCATAATTTCTGATTGCCTGGGGGCCCCATATTCTCCTATTGCCCGGGGGCCCCATGAGTTATCAGTCCGCCCCTGGTCCCACCATTCTCAAGCAATCATATCTGTGTCCCACCATTCTCAACCAGTCATATCTGTGTCCCACCATCCTCCTCCAATCATATCTGTGTCCCACCATCCTCCTCCAATCATATCTGTGTCCCACCATCCTCCTCCAATCATATCTGTGTCCCACCATCCTCCTCCAATCATATCTGTGTCCCACCATCCTCCTCCAATCATATCTGTGTCCCACCATCCTCCTCCAATCATATCTGTGTCCCACCATCCTCCTCCAATCATATCTGTGTCCCACCATCCTCCTCCAATCATATCTGTGTCCCACCATCCTCCTCCAATCATATCTGTGTCCCACCATCCTCCTCCAATCATATCTGTGTCCCACCATCCTCCTCCAATCATATCTGTGTCCCACCATCCTCCTCCAATCATATCTGTGTCCCACCATTCTCAACCAATCATATCTGTGTACCAACAACCTCTCACCCCAATCAGATTTTGGTCCCACCTCTCTCCAGCAATCGTTCCTCCTTCCCTAGTCTACTGCCCCTCTTTACATAAGGAGTACGCGGTCTGACCAGATGTCCGTCATGTATCTGCCGTACCGTACACGGATGCTCAAAGTCATCGCTTTGAACCTCCGGACACAACAGGCTCATCCTCCAACTGTTTCCAAACAGATCGGCTGTGGGTTCCACGATCCCCTGACGACTGGTGAAATCGTTCTCTGTGTCCCCATCAAAGTTCCCGCACAGTCCGCTGACCCTCCCCCGGAACGATGGGTCCAGTTTTACGTAGACGCGGGTCCCTGGAGGGAAGGAATCGGGTTATCAGGATACCAGAACAGTCAATGGGTCAACTGGGTGAGGTGCAGGAATCCGGTACAGGTGACCCAGTTCATATGTGGAGAAGGTTCCGGACACAAGGGATGCCGTGAACCTCCAGACCGGCACACATGTGAACCTCCAGACCGGCACACGTGTGAACCTCCAGACCGGCACACTTGTGAACCTCCAGACCGGCACACGTGTGAACCTCCAGACCGGCACACGTGTGAACCTCCAGACCGGCACACGTGTGAACCTCCAGACCGGCACACGTGTGAACCTCCAGACCGGCACACGTGTGAACGGAACCCAAGGATTTTATACAATGAATATATAGGAGCTGACATTTGGTCATTCATATATATACAGGATGTGCCGTATGTCAGGGCTCACCTCCATCCCAGAGAACGCTGAGTCCCAGCTGGGTGATGAGAATGGTGAAGAGTCCAGCTTGTTCCAGAATAATCCCGTTCCCGCTGTACATCTTGGGAAGTCTCACCCCCACTCCATTCACAGTCACTTCTTTACCTGAAGAGAGATCGTCCGCCATCATTATACATTGTATGTGGACCGTCCCAATATGTCTCTCCTTGTGTGATCTACTCCAGTGCTCACACCCAACCAGACGGTAGAGTCAGCCACACGTGTGACCATCTGTATTTACAGTTCTACAGAATCCAATCATATTTCACCTGTACCCCACCTTCTACCCCTCACTGGTACCCTCCTCATACCCGTCACTTGTACCCTCCTCATACCTGTCACTGGTACCCTCCTCATACCCATCACTGGTACCCTCCTCATACCCATCACTTGTACCCTCCTCATACCCATCACTGGTACCCTCCTCATACCCATCACTTGTACCCTCCTCATACCTGTCACTGGTACCCTGCTCCTACCCATCACTGGTACCCTCCTCCTACCCATCACTGGTACCCTCCTCATACCCGTCACTGGTACCCTCCTCATACCTGTCACTGGTACCCTCCTCATACCCATCACTGGTACCCTCCTCATACCCGTCACTGGTACCCTCCTCATACCCGTCACTGGTACCCTCCTCATACCCGTCACTGGTACCCTCCTCATACCTGTCACTGGTACTCTCCTCCTACCCATCACTGGTACCCTCCTCCTACCCGTCACTTGTACCCTCCTCATACCTGTCACTGGTACTCTCCTCATACCCATCACTGGTACCCTCCTCCTACCCATCACTGGTACCCTCCTCATACCCATCACTGGTACCCTCCTCATACCCGTCACTTGTACCCTCCTCATACCTGTCACTGGTACCCTGCTCCTACCCATCACTGGTACCCTCCTCCTACCCATCACTGGTACCCTCCTCATACCCGTCACTGGTACCCTCCTCATACCTGTCACTGGTACCCTCCTCATACCCATCACTGGTACCCTCCTCATACCCGTCACTGGTACCCTCCTCATACCCGTCACTGGTACCCTCCTCATACCCGTCACTGGTACCCTCCTCATACCTGTCACTGGTACTCTCCTCCTACCCATCACTGGTACCCTCCTCCTACCCGTCACTGGTACCCTCCTCATACCCATCACTGGTACCCTCCTCATACCCATCACTGGTACCCTCCTCCTACCCATCACTGGTACCCTCCTCATACCCATCACTTGTACCCTCCTCATACCTGTCACTGGTACTCTCCTCATACCCATCACTGGTACCCTCCTCCTACCCATCACTGGTACCCTCCTCATACCCATCACTGGTACCCTCCTCATACCCATCACTGGTACCCTCCTCCTACCCATCACTGGTACCCTCCTCATACCCATCACTTGTACCCTCCTCATACCTGTCACTGGTACTCTCCTCATACCCATCACTGGTACCCTCCTCATACCCATCACTGGTACCCTCCTCATACCCATCACTGGTACCCTCCTCATACCTGTCACTGGTACTCTCCTCATACCCATCACTGGTACCCTCCTCCTACCCATCACTGGTACCCTCCTCATACCCATCACTGGTACCCTCCTCATACCCATCACTGGTACCCTCCTCATACCCATCACTGGTACCCTCCTCATACCCGTCACTGGTACCCTCCTCATACCCATCACTGGTACCCTCCTCATACCTGTCACTGGTACCCTCCTCATACCCATCACTGGTACCCTCCTCATACCCATCACTGGTACCCTCCTCCTACCCATCACTGGTACCCTCCTCATACCTGTCACTGGTACTCTCCTCATACCCATCACTGGTACCCTCCTCCTACCCATCACTGGTACCCTCCTCATACCCATCACTGGTACCCTCCTCATACCCATCACTGGTACCCTCCTCCTACCCATCACTGGTACCCTCCTCATACCCGTCACTTGTACCCTCCTCATACCCGTCACTGGTACCCTCCTCATACCCATCACTGGTACCCTCCTCATACCCATCACTGGTACCCACCTCATACCTGTCACTGGTACCCTCCTCATACCCATCACTGGTACCCTCCTCCTACCCATCACTGCTACCCTCCTCATACCCATCACTGGTACCCTCCTCCTACCCATCACTGGTACCCTCCTCATACCCATCACTTGTACCCTCCTCATACCTGTCACTGGTACTCTCCTCATACCCATCACTTGTACCCTCCTCATACCCATCACTGGTACCCTCCTCATACCCATCACTGGTACCCTCCTCATACCCATCACTGGTACCCTCCTCATACCTGTCACTGGTACTCTCCTCATACCCATCACTGGTACCCTCCTCCTACCCATCACTGGTACCCTCCTCATACCCATCACTGGTACCCTCCTCATACCCATCACTGGTACCCTCCTCATACCTGTCACTGGTACCCTCCTCATACCCGTCACTGGTACCCTCCTCATACCCATCACTTGTACCCTCCTCATACCTGTCACTGGTACCCTCCTCATACCCGTCACTGGTACCCTCCTCATACCCATCACTTGTACCCTCCTCATACCTGTCACTGGTACTCTCCTCATACCCATCACTGGTACCCTCCTCATACCCATCACTGGTACCTTCTTCCTATCCATCACTGGTACCCTCCTCATACCCATCACTTGTACCCTCCTCATACCCATCACTGGTGCCCTCCTCCTACCTGTCACCTGTACCCCACCTTCTACCCATCCCTGGCACCCTATATCCCCATATCTCACCCACCTCTCAGCAGGTGAACAATGGTATTTCCAATCATCACCACTACAGACTTGGTGCAAGTGATCCCACTGCTGCCACATGGCACGTTCTCGGTGGTGACGGTGAAGAGTCCGTGGTCTTCTCTGGCCAGGACATACTGGCAGTCTCCCAGGAAGGTGAACGATCTTCCATCGAAGGTGATGTAATGAGGATCACCAGTTGCGGTGCAAAGTCCGGCACACTGGTGGTCGGTGCACTCCCAGCGGCGCTCCTTACACACACTGCGGGGGAAAAGAAGATGCCGCCATTTGTATCTGACACATCGACATTCACTAAGAATAAGGCCAATACCATCCAACTAACAATGTTCCAATAATCCTGCAACAGTCACCCGCGCCAATCAGAACCCTCCCCTGCCAATCCCATTTATGTACATTGCAGTTTTTCTGAGTCACAGACCAGCATGTAGCAAGTGAAGCCCAAACTCCTGATTTTTAAACCTGTTCCAGGTCAGTGGCTCGCAAAGACCAGCCGGGAAACTGACATAAGATTTCCCACCACATTAAAAATGCCAACCATGAATTCACGACAGACTCAGATTTTCCCCAAATTTCCAGAGTTTTAATTTAAGTAAATTTTTCAAATTTCCTTTTCAATAACATTCAAGTCTATGAGGGACCATTTTTAATGGTCATTTGTGGTCCATGCTATTGTCACCCAAATGGCATTGAGGAACCCCCCACTGACCCTTACTGAGCATCTCTAGTGCCTTGCCCTATCCTTTTCCGTGATACTCCCTTCCAGACTCTTTCTATGCGATTCCCCCCTCTTCCTGTAGACCTCATTTTTTTTCTAATCTCTTTCGTTCTCTTACATCACCATATACAAGTTATTTCCTCGTAGGCCTCAACCCAATAGCCTGTATTTGTAATGTCATCAGATGGACCACCCGTTATCGGAGATGTGGCCCCAATTCCCATTACAGGACTAATCTTTGTCTACCAGACCGCATTTTTAGTCCCAACACGCTCCATGTCTCTTTTATGTTGGTTTGAGCTTTTATGTTCAGCACTTGGTTGTACCATCATGAAATTTGGGCAAATTCCAATAAAAATGTAATAAAACAGATAAAATGTAAAGAGACAAAAAACTGTCATAGTTTCTGGTATATTTAATTGTTATATATGTATATTAGTGTCTCTTTAAAGTTGGTATTTATCAGGTGATATCATTGTTCTATTAGGTCTCCATCTTTCCACATGTCCCCAGAGATGTACTGACTAACCCGGCACAATGTTGCCTATATGGTAGACATGCCCAAAGAACACATTGTTGTCCTCCATTTTTGACACTCATGGCCACGTATCCTCTTCCAAGGTACACTTTCTACAACTCGCATGAGTTTTAATACCACCTGGGTCCATAGCTTTCACAAAAAAAAGCCTACTGAGATGTTTCCTCCTAGCTGCTAGGGCAGGTATACCTGGGCACTGGAGGACTACAGCCTTAGACATTGAAGGAATGGGTAAAGGAGCTGGAATATCTTATGTGTATGGATGATGGTTATCTTGTATGACCGGCATAAACAATTTACCAATATCTGGAGCTCCTGCTGCACTTTCAGACATCACTGACCTTATAACATGGACATTTGGTTTTTCCCCATTGAGATAAGATGACGGTAATATGAGGGTCCTGCCTTTCGTTGGATATCCCTCTCCCTGACATCCCTTCCCATCACCCCAACAAGCACCTTCTCCCCCTCTCCACTTTCATCCACCTGCTATAAATTCCCTTAAAGCGGAACCTTCAGTCATTTTCTCATCTTTCCATCTATTAAATCTTCTGCCCTTGTTGTTGTTGTTGTTGTTTTATCTTTGGATAGTAAAACATTTTTTTTCTGCCAGTAAATCCCTTATACAGCCACTTCCTGTTTCCTGTCTGGTCATTAGCCTAGGCTTATGACATCATACACAGCTCTCTCTCTCACTCTCCTGAGAGTTTGCCAGGAAGGAAGGGGGGATGAGTCAAACGTGGACCAATGAGAGCTGCAGAGCTGGAGGTGTAAATCCAGGAAGTGAACAGGCAGCAGCTTCAGCTGCCCACAGTTAATATGGTTGCAGCCAGACTCAGTGGAGGGAGATTTCTGCAGCATATTTGGCAAGTACAGAATCCCAGTATATATAAAATAATATGCAAAGTGGTTGGAGGGAAGCTTCAGAATGGCAAAGATGTTTTTATTACAAATGATGTGAGCAGACTGCAGTTCCTCTTTAATGGCGGGATATGTGACCCCCTCCAATCCATACCCAATACAAGTGATTGATCCTGCCACTCCACAAGCCAAGCATGGTGAACTTCAGAACAAGTAGTATGGCGCCGACGCTCAGCTTACACTGTACATTCTAATGCTTTTATATCTGATACTTTTGTTTGCTTTTTTCCATATTGTCTAAAAACATCAAATACCAACAAAATACACCAAATAATACTGGAGAACACAAAAAAAGACAAAAAAATGACATCTTATTCCTCATTTTTGGGGTTGTTTAGATTATATTTTTTACTTTTTTTTTAAGCAATTGTGCAAAATTATTATCGCTCCTAATTTTTCTCAAATAACAAAATGCCATAAAAACAAATGAAATCCCCAAGGAATTTGAGTTGAATTTGAGTTTAGTCTTTCTCTCAGTTTTATGGCTTGCTTTTTTAGTGTATTTATTTTTTTTAGGTTTATTTAAGACATTTCACGAGAAAGTATGCTTTATTTATATTTTTACTTCTTTTTTTTTCTGATGTATTTTGTTGTTGAAGAGGAACATCAAAATTAAAATAAAATAATCCCACCTTAAGGCTGGTCTCACACTATTGCGAATTGGATGGGGTCCCCCCCATCCAATTCGCAATAGCAGAAGATTTTGACCGTCTCTCTATGGGGCCGGTTCACATATCTCCGCTGCGGCTCTGGTGCGAATTTGCACAGGTGTCATGAGCGTCTTTTGGTCTCTTTCCGGTCCGAATCCAGCCACTAATTCGGGCTGAAATCAGACCTGAAATGGTGAACGGGGGCACACTGGACCCCTGCTGTGAGCCGCATGTGAAGATAGTGTGGATCCAGCTTAGAAAACCTACGGTGTCAAGTCTGTTTACATTTTTCAAGGGGCTGTTTTCACATGTTTCACACATATTGTTTCTCAGCTTTTTTTCCCAGAGGAACCCCTAAAATAATCTTTAGGTCTTGGGGAACCATTACTAAAAACAATTCTTTGGGGTCAAAAGAGAAGATGTCCCTTACTTTGGTGGTCACTGGCATGAATGCACCCCTTATGATGATGGTCAGAATGCCACCTTTACAGAAATCTAAGATAATTGGTGTTTTTTCTGCTGGTTTTCCCATGTGGCATTGGTCCTGGAACTTTGGACGACCTAAAACCCTCTGGAGGAAACCTAGGATGCCATGGAACCCTGGTTGAGAATGCCTGGTCCAACTCATCTCAAGAAACAGCTAAACAAGTACAAGGTGTAAAAGATGATAATGAGAAATGGTCCCCCACATCAATGCAGCTCAAGTTTGGTATTCTTGTTATTTTACTGAATTCGGGTCAAACCAAACTTCATCGGATTCCCTCATCGCTGCTGACTATATTATCAGTGCAATGCCCAGTCTTATCGGAGAGACCTCCCTGCCAGGCTTACCAGGTGTTGCAGTCTTTGCTGATGGTCTGGTTGGGCTGGTAGAGTTTTCCATGGTGATGGCAAGGACAGTCCTCGGGGGGGACACATCGGTTTTCCTGTCACAGGAAGGAAATAACATCACATCAGACCCATGAAGCAAAATCACCCAGAAATTATCAAAAAGTATTTTTATGAAGACTGACCAGAAGCACGGTGCCGTCCCGGCACACACATCCATCCACCACATCAATGCATGTCTGGTTTTGGTCCACGGTGTCACAGGTGAGCAGGCAGGATCCATATTTATAGACCAAGTCACCGGGGCAATAGGCCACCTCAGGGCAGCTGGACCCTGTGCAGTTCCAAACTCCGTTCTCACAGATACTGAAAGAGAAAATATAATTAATAAGAGAGAACTTTAACCAGACAGACTGCTTATACTCACAGACATCGGGGACAGAGAGACAGGGAGAAACTGGGGGCAGAGAGACTGAGGAACACCAGGGATTCAGAGGAACCCAGGACTGGGAGACATTGAGGACTGACTGACAGTGAGAGTGCAGAAATACCACATAGATAATGATCAATGAACCATAGGATACAAAATGCATGAGGTGGGTTCTCAGTACACAAGATGGCTGGTGGTTGGTTGACTTACTCATTACTTAGTTCTGATGATTGCCCTCCTGGTGAATAATTTGGAAATTATTATATTTAGTAACTTGGAAAAAGTCGTAATGTGGTTGAGACATTCAATGAAATCAACCTATCCTGTGTGGCAGAGAAAACAGGCCATAGAGTGATTTCATCAGACATCTCCTACCACTGTGTCCACCAACATCTCCGACATCTACTACCACTGTGTCCACTGATATCTCCATCATCTCTTACCATTGTGTCCACCGACATCTCCGAAATCTCCTACCACTGTGTCCACCGACATCTCCGAAATCTCCTACCACTGTGTCCACCGACATCTCCGAAATCTCCTACCACTGTGTCCACCGACATCTCCGAAATCTCCTACCACTGTGTCCACCAACATCTCCGACATATACTATGACTGTGTTCACTGACATCTCCATCATCTTTTACCATTGTGTCCACCGACATCTCCGAAATCTCCTACCACTGTGTCCACCGACATCTCCGAAATCTCCTACCACTGTGTCCACCGACATCTCCGAAATCTCCTACCACTGTGTCCACCAACATCTCCGACATATACTACGACTGTGTTCACTGACATCTCCGAAATCTCCTACCACTGTGTCCACCAACATCTCCGACATATACTATGACTGTGTTCACTGACATCTCCATCATCTTTTACCATTGTGTCCACCGACATCTCCGAAATCTCCTACCACTGTGTCCACCGACATCTCCGAAATCTCCTACCACTGTGTCCACCGACATCTCCGAAATCTCCTACCACTGTGTCCACCGACATCTCCGAAATCTCCTACCACTGTGTCCACTGAGATCTCCGAAATCTCTTACCACTGTGTCCACCGACATCTCCGAAATCTCCTACCACTGTGTCCACTGAGATCTCTGACATCTCATACCACTGTGCCCACTGACATCTCCAAAATCTCTTATCACTGTGTCCACTGACATCTCCTACCACTGTGTCCACCAACAACTCTGACATCTCTTACCACTGTGTCCACTGACATCTCCATCATCTCTTACCATTGTGTCCACCAACATCTCCGAAATCTCCTATCACTGTGTCCACTGACATCTCTGACATCTAATACCACTGTGTCCACTGACATCTCCAAAATCTCTTATCATTGTGTCCACCAACATCTTCAAAATCTCCTACCACTGTGTCCACTGACATCTCTGACATCTTATACCACTGTGTCCACTGACATCTCCAAAATCTCCTATCACTGTGTTCACTGACATCTCCTACCACTGTGTCCACCAACATCTCCGACATCTACTACCACTGTGTCCACTGACATCTCCATCATCTCTTACCATTGTGTCCACCGACATCTCCAAAATCTCCTATCACTGTGTCCACTGACATTTCTGACATCTACTACCACTGTGTTCACTAACATCTCCATAATCTCTTACCATTATGTCCACAAACATCTCTGACATCTACTACCACTGTGTCCACTGACATCTCCATCATCTCTTACCATTGTGTCCACTGACATCTTTGACATCTCCTACCACTGTGTCCACCAACATCTCTGACATCTACTACCACTGTGTCCACTGACATCTCCATCATCTCTTACCATTGTGTCCAACGACATCTCCGAAATCTCCTACCACTGTGTCCGATGGCATCTCCTACTACTGTGTCCACCAACATCTCCGAATCACCTACCACTGTGTCCACTATCATCTCCGAATCACCTACCACTGTGTCCACTATCATCTTCGACATCTCCTACCACTGTGCAATGACATCTCCTACCACCGTGTCCAATGACATCTCCTACCACTGTGTGTACTGACATCTCCTACCACTGTGTTCAACAATATATCCTACAACTGTGTCCAATGACATCTACCAATGTATACAACTATGTCTCCTACAACTGTGTCCAAATAGATCTCCTACCATTGTGCCTTATCCACCAACATCTCCTACCACTGGGTCCCAAGACATCTCCTACCAATACATTCACTGACATCTTCTTTCACTACATCCTATATTTCCTGTAACAGCATCCCCTGACTTCTACTATCACTTCAATCAAATTTGGCCATTACACACTTTTAGCTTCACCATGCACAGGATAGATGTTAAACAAAATCTTCTGACAGTGTATCTATCATCTCCTACCACTAACCTGATAAACACTTCGACCACTGACTCCATCGTCCATCAGTGCCGTCAACATTTCCTACCACTTACTCCATCCACAAGTGACATCATGACAACCCCAGTATCTTCTTCTACTGACCACATCATCTTCTTCCACCAACCCCATCATCTTCTTCCAACAACTCTGTTATTTTCTAACACAAACCTTATTATCTTCTACCACCATGACCACCTAATCGGCTACCACCATTAACTGAATCATGAAGAAAAAAGACTAAAGAACTCTCGTGGGGGATTTGGCGCTGTTCAAAAGTGAATTAAAATATAACAGTATCCCAAAAAGATGTGCATCAAAGTGTAATAACAAAATATGTGGAAAATACTATAAATACGTATATAGTAGACAAAAAGTGTGTCATGTGCAAAAACCACATGTGCAAAACATCACATAATATATAAAAAATCAAATGCGAGTAAATACAGGTGTAGCTGGAACATCAATGGTCCTATAAGAAATGAATAACTGAATCATCTACTACCACAGACACCATTCATTTCCACCATTGACTCTTATCATTTTCTTCTACTTACCTCATCATCTTGTACTACCACCTACCCCATCATCTTTTACTACCAACAATCCAATCCTATCATCTTTCATCACTATCCACTTCATCTTCTACCATTGAGGTCCCATTGTGTTCTACCACCACCAACGCCATCATCTTCTACCTCAGACCTGAATATTTTCTACTTTAGACCCCACCATTATTTTCCACCTACCCCATTAATTCCTACCACTGACCTCATCAACCTCCTTCAGGGACCCTTTATTTTCAACCTCATCATCTTTCACCACCAACCACATCATCCTATTCCACTGACCCTATCATCTTCCTCCACTGACTCCGATGACATTTCTGACTCCATAAGCATTTCTTATCACTCCATCTACCTCCTCCAGCAAACCATCCTTCCACCTCCATCAATAAGAAGAGATCTGGGAGGGTCCACTAACTTTGATACTTGTGATGAGCCTTTGCTAGCAGCAGTGTTAGGTAAAGGCCAAACAATCCAATGATATGGTGATATATTAGACAATTCTGTTGTAAATTCATATGACAGGACTACGTAGGGTAAAAAAATAGGGGACAATTATATTATAAGACAATAAAACCATCATATACAATATTTGGATTTAAGACTTACCAATTCTGGCACCTTATCTGAATGGAGCTCCCTGGGTGGTGGGCCTGTCCTCCATGATAACATAGACATATAGCAGGAGGGACACACTGTCCACTTTCGTCCAAGACCAGGCCTTCTGGACAGTTACACCCAGCCACACAGCTGCTCACTTCCTGGCATGATGCGGCTTCATTCAAGCGGAGGTCAGCACAGGTCTTTTTGCAGGAGGTGGAGCACTCCATGTACACCTGTCCACCTGTACACTGGACAGCTAAGGAGAAGACAACTAGTCACATGACTGAAGACCCCCCAACAAACCACCTCTAAAGAGTAGAAGATCCTCACAGAGGTGACATCAGAGAGTACAAGGGACCCCCATTGGTGCTTAGAAGGTTTAATGGAGAATTACTAGTGAAGATCTAAGCAGATCTGAGACTTACGGCAGAAGGTCTTGTTCCTCCAGTTCACTACAGTTCCCTCCTGGGCACACTGCCTGGCATATGCCGACACAGCGCTACACAGACAATCCTTACTGGATGAACAGCCACAAACGTCATACAGACAAAGCTGATGGAACGGTTCCCACTCCACCACGTCGTGACACACCTGGGAGCCAGAAAACAGAAAACGTACAAGAATCATCGTAAAGCCGGTCAACTGCTGACCGAATAATGCATCCATATCCAACAATAGAGTCAGCAATCCCTACCACCGTACCAAATACTATAGACTAGAAGGTGGTTCTCCCTACATAACTAGTCATAAAAGTCCACATAATGCATCTCATGATAAAGACAATTACAAAACATTCGGCCAAATAAATTCTGCCTCTTATTACACAATGTATACTGTGGCAGGGTGGAAAATGGAAGTTAGAGGGCAGTTTTACAGGTAGATCACAGGATTAAAAAAGGTTTGGAGGTTTAAAGTGTCACCTAGGGCTCTTACCCATACAGTGTGAGGGGCTCCAGGACATGTGTTATGTAGAGCAACAAGACAAGCTTGGTGGTTTTCTTATGGCTTGGTAAATCCTGGTTTGGGTCCTGGAGCTGGAAGGCTTTGGAGAAAGTTGGGAGGACTAAAGTCTCCAACCCTAGGTCCACCTGTGTGTGCAAACAGCTCCCACTGACACTACAGCTGTGCACAATCACTTTCAGTTGTGTAGGCAGGTGCAGTCTATATTCTCCACTGCAGATGGCGCTTGACCGCAGCGTCAATGCATATGGGAGAGGAAGTTGAGGAAAACCGGGTTTCTCTATGACTAAAACTGTGTTTCTCTATGACTATCGGTTACACAGGGCAGTGATCCAGTTGGATATTCTTGTCCCATGTGACCCTGGTGGCCATCTTGGGTCAGGTAGAGTCTATTTAAGACTCTGACCCAGGGTTTTGTCGTGCTTTTCGCGAGTGGCCAGTGTAGAGATAGGTTACCCGTCTGTCAGGGACAGCAGTAGAGAAAGGGAAAGGTTCCAGTGGAGAAGGGAGAGAGCAGGGACCTCTACCATATCAGGAAGCTTCCCCTTTGGGTTGGACCGACCAGGCCACATTCTGCTACTCATGGAAGACACTGTCGGCAACACTGAGTCTTCAGACTGCTGTCTCTACACTGCTCTGTTGTAAGTGGTCCCGGTCAGGTGAGCCTCCCCACCCGGCCTGGTTGTACGGTTGAATTGTTTTTACTATATATTGTTTCTGGCAAACTGGGACTCTGTGTGCTTACTGCCCACTGCACCATGCAGCACCTACCCAACATGTGGCTCACTCCAGGAGGCAGGTGAGCTTTACCCAAGATGGAAGCCAGAGCAGCTGGAGAGGGTGCATGTGTGCACCAGAGTTGGTTTGAGTTTGTCTGCAGGAGTGACAGACAATGTCATAAAGCCTTTGAGGCCAGAGCAAGCCAGGAGGCTGGTATGGGGAGGGGTAGTTGTTTTGCTGGGGAAATCTAAAATCCCCTGTGAGGGTAATCCTTTGTGTGGTGTTTGAAGCTTTTTTTATGCCAGTAAGCTGATGTCTACTCAGTCTAGTAGGGGTGTGATCAAGGTACAGCGTGGTGTGGAAGGCAGTAAACTCGCCGAGTCCAAGTCAGGCAACAAAGTCATATTATAGAAAGGTTCAACATAACTAATTCAGGCCCGGCAGGTGGGCACACTCATCTGGAGCCACTTATGAACTATAACAGTGGTCTGAACTTGAACATGCCGACGACGTCTACAACGAGGAGCAGAATGCAGCCTGGCCGGTCAACACCCAAAGGAGAGACTTCCTGAAGAGATGTAGACAAGGTCTCTGCACTGTCCCTACCCCTCTGGAACCTCTCCTTGCCTCTAAGCACTGTTTCTGTCAGACGGGGATTCTGTCCCTATGCTAGCCACTCGCATAAAGTGCACCAAACCCGGGAGCCCGAGTCTTAAATAGACTCTGCCTGACCCAAGATGTCCGGCTGAAGTCACATGGGGCACCAGCGTCCATTCGGACCACAGGAAGTCATAGAACAGTCAAGTTCCCCACAACTTCCTTATCCTCCTGCGCCATCTGCAGAGTGGGTTACATACTGCACCTACCTACAGGGGGATCTATCACTGTTACTGGAAGGGGAGGACTGGGGGACTGGGCCAGAACTAATATGATATCTTGGGCTGGTGGCCCTGAGTGAAGATATTTCACCACAGAGACTTCGATCAGAGGTGGACCCAAGGCTAGTGGCACCTGGTGGTCATTACTAAGCTATCTGCTCCCCATTCTGACCTGTTATCATAGCACCTGCAGAGGGAATTCTTCTGGTGCCAACTTCCTCCGTGGCTTTAAGATGTCATGTGACCAAATGTCGAGCGCCCCAAAGTAATGTGATGCTGTCACAAAGAAACACCCACCAATTACATGGGCACCATGGCACACTTTGCATTGTACACTTTCTTTATGTCCCTACCATGAGAGGACTGGTTAGTTGTGTTTGCCTCCGCGGGCTAAAGGTTTCCTGTCCTCCCAATGAAAGAGGCTCTGTGGGTCTAATGTGGCTAATTTGTACAAGAAGGGGCACAAAGCACCTCAATGCAATGCCCAATGTCCAAATTTCACATTTCAGACACCCCCAACACAGTGGGGTCCAGGTACTTCCCCCACAGCCCGGCTGAGGAAACACCAATCCGGTGTAGTAGTGAGGAATCTCGATTGAAGTGAATGGAAGAACAAATAGTTAAGCAAAATGGGTTAGACGTTTCTCAGCAGTGCTGAAGAAAAGACGTTTTTGTTTGCTAGTGTCCCGTCCCCCCTGTAGGCGGCGGTACAACCCGACTAGTAATCTACCCCATGTGGGCTTCTCTGGTCTCCCCTCAGTCACTGAATTCCGTGTCTCCTAATAATCACTAGCAGTGTGACCGCATACCTGGAACACTGAGCTTGAGATGACCGCACACATGTCCTCTGCAAATTCTCTGCGCTGCGTGTACGTCCCACACGGGTCAAACCTGACAGACCCCACGTCCGGGCATTCCGCCGACACCTTAAACTTATTGGCGAAGGCTGCGGCGCTGGTCTCAATGTCGCCCTCTGGGGTGGTGAAGTCATCATTGTGGTTCCAGTTGTAGGTGCCGCACAGACCGCGAACCTGGACAAGAAAAGGAAAGGTGACTTCATGGATTTGTGTGCTGGACCCCCTATTATTATATCTGATCTTCCTCCACCAGGCTTGTCTCATGGTATACATAGACACAAATTCATTTCCCCCGTACACCACAGAGATGATCTATGATGGAGAGTCATTGTAAATCTCATCATATATACGGATACATATTCATCACCACTGACCCCAGAGATGACCTATTATAAAATATCTCATCATATATAAGGACACATATTTATCCCCCGGATACATGACAGAGAGGACCTATGATGGAGAGTCATAGTATATCTCATCATATACAGCAGTGGCCTATAAACCTTCTACGTAAATGGCCAACTTACTGTCCTTCAGACTTTAGGGGGCATACTGTGACTAGTGGGAGTAGAAAATGTCCCACCGTTGGCATTAGGGTGAGTGATAGTGCCCCATCATTGGTATTAGGGGGAGTAATCGTGCCCCATCATTGGTGTCAGTGGGAGGAATAGTGCCCCATCATTGATGTCAGTGGGAGGAATAGTGCCCTATTGTTGGTGTCGGTGGTAGGAATAGTGCCCTATCATTGGTATTAGGGGGAGGAATAGTGCCCCATCATTGTTGTCAGTGGGAGGCATAGTGCCCCATCATTGGTATTAGGGGGAGGAATAGTGCCCCATCATTGTTGTCAGTGGGAGGAATAGTGCCCCATCATTGGTATTAGGGGGAGGAATAGTGCCCCATCATTGGTATTAGGGGGAGGAATAGTGCCCCATCTTTGGTGTCAATGAAAGAAATATTGCCCGATTGTTGTTGTCGGTGGTAGAAATAGTGCCCCATTACTGGTGTCGGTACTCTTGGACTTTAAAGGCATACTCCACCCTTCATGTCACATCCATATTTAGAGTAAAAGATGAAACATGGTTGCATTCCCCAGCCCCCACCCTTAAACAGTTCCCCCCCCCCCCCCCCCCCGAAAAAATCCTTCTGGCTCATTCATTGGACAGACTGGCTCCTGAATTCCACCCCTGCTTTGATGAGTTCATCCAGTGAAGAGCTAAAAGAACGATCTCTCACGAAGTCTTCTTACATTTGTGCACCACTAACCAACACTTAATCCTGATTGCATAGTAGGGGTTTCCTAAGACATAACCTGCCTAGCATCCAGCACCAGATAAATTCCAACACAATGGTCATCTGATTGACACAATTAAGTTGAGTTGCAACACCAGCAGCCACCAAATCCCTACTTAGGGATTGAGACCATTCAGCCGAAGCCTGGGAACTGAAAGTGGCGGATGAGTGGAATGACAGATTCCACCAAGGAGAAGATGGATCGGTCAATGGGAGGAATGGCAGATCCCATCAAGTAGAAGATGGATCGTCAATGGGAGGAATGGACGATCCCACCAAGGAGAAGATGGATCAGTTAATGGGGAGGAATGGCAGATTCCACAAAGGAGAAAATGGATCGGTCAATGGGAGGAATGGCAGATCCCACCAACGAGAAGATGGATTGGTCAACGGGGGAATGGCAGATCCCACCAAGGAGAAGATGGATTGGTCAATGGGAGGAATGGCAGATACCACCAAGAGAAGATAGAAGATGGATTGGCCAATGGGAGGAATGGCAGATCATACTATGGAGAAGATAGATTATTCAATGGGAGGAATGGCAGATCCCACCAAGGAAAACATGGATCATTCAATGGGAGAAATGGCAGATCCCACCAAGGAGAAGATGGATCATTCAATGGGAGGGATGGCAGATCCCACCAAGGAGAAGATAGATCATTCAACAAAATAAGGTGCGTTGGCATGGACCATAGGGTGAGTACATGGATTGAAAACTGGCTACAAGGGCGAGTTCAGAGGGTGGTGATAAATGGGGAGTACTCAGAATGGTCAGGGGTGGGTAGTGGGGTTCCCCAGGGTTCTGTGCTGGGACCAATCCTATTTAATTTGTTCATAAACGACCTGGAGGATGGGATAAACAGTTCAATCTCTGTATTTGCAGACAATACTAAGCTAAGCAGGGCAATAACTTCTCCGCAGGATGTGGAAATATTGCAAAAAGACCTGAACAAATGAATGGGGGAGGGGCGACTACATGGCAAATGAGGTTCAATGTAGAAAAATGTAAAATAATGCATTTGGGTGGCAAAAATATGAAGGCAATCTATAGACTTGGGGGAGAACCTCTGGGGGGATCTAGGATGGAAAAGGACCTGGGGGTCCTAGTAGATGATAGGCTCAGCAATGACATGCAATGCCAAGCTGCTGCTAACAAAGCAAACAGAATATTGGCATTAAAAAGGGGATCAACTCCAGAGATAAAACGATAATTCTCCCGCTCTACAAGACTCTGGTCTGGCCGCACCTGGAGTATGCTGTCCAGTTCTAGGCACCAGTCCTCAGGAAGGATGTACTGGAAATGGAGCGAGTACAAAGGGTAACAAAGCTAATAAAGGGTCTGGAGGATCTTAGTTATGAGGAAAGGTTGCGAGCTCTGAACTTATTCTCTCTGGAGAAGAGACGCTTGAGAGGGGATATGATTTCAATTTACAAATACTGTACTGGTGACTCCACAATAGGGATAAAACTTTTTCGCAGAAGAGAGTTTAATAAGACTCGTGGCCACTCATTACAATTAGAAGAAAAGAGGTTTAACATTAAACTACGTAGAGGGTTCTTTACTGTAAGAGCGGTAAGGATGTGGAATTCCCTTCCACAGGCGGTGGTCTCAGCGGGGAGCATTGATAGCTTCAAGAAACTATTAGATAATCACCTGAATGACCGCAATATACAGGGATATATAATGTAATACTGACACATAATCACACACATAGGTTGGACTTGATGGACTTGTGTCTTTTTTCAACCTCACCTACTATGTAATTCAATAGGAGGAATGGCAGATCCCACCAAGGAGAAGATGGATCATTCAATGGGAGGAATGGCAGATCCCACCAAGGAGAGATGGATCGGTCAATGAGAGGAATGGCAGATACCACCAAGAGAAGATAGAAGATGGATTGGCCAATGGGAGGAATGGCAGATCACACTATGGAGAAGATAGATCATTCAATGGGAGGAATGGCAGATCCCACCAAGGAAAAGATGGATCATTCAATGGGAGGAATGGCAGATCCCACCAAGGAAAAGGTGGATCATTCAATGGGAGGAATGGCAGATCCCACCAAGGAGAAAATGAATCAGTCAATGGGAGGAATGGCAGATCCCACCAAGGAAAAGATGGATCATTCAATGGGAGGGATGGCAGATCCCACCAAGGAGAAGATAG
Organism: Aquarana catesbeiana; assembly: GCF_042186555.1. Classification (NCBI taxonomy): domain Eukaryota; kingdom Metazoa; phylum Chordata; class Amphibia; order Anura; family Ranidae; genus Aquarana; species Aquarana catesbeiana. The sequence continues at coordinate 652,735,378 of NC_133328.1, read as the reverse complement.
ATCATTCAATAGGAGGAATGGCAGATCCCACCAAGGAGAAGATGGATCATTCAATGGGAGGGATGGCAGATCCCACCAAGGAGAAGATAGACCATACAATAGGAGAAATGGCAGATCTCACCAAGGAGAAGATAGATCATTCAATAGGAGGAATGGCAGATCTCACCAAGGAGAAGATAGATCATTCAATAGGAGGAATGGCAGATCCCACCAAGGAGAAGATGGATCATTCAATGGGAGGGATGGCAGATCCCACCAAGGAGAAGATAGACCATACAATAGGAGAAATGGCAGATCTCACCAAGGAAAAGATGGATCATTCAATGGGAGGAATGGCAGATCCCACCAAGGAGAAAATGAATCAGTCAGTGGGAGGAATGGCAGATCCCACCAAGGAGAGATGGATCGGTCAATGAGAGGAATGGCAGATCCCACCAAGGAGAAGATGGATCATTCAATGGGAGGGATGGCAGATCCCACCAAGGAGAAGATAGATCATACAATAGGAGAAATGGCAGATCCCACCAAGGAAAAGATGGATCATTCAATGGGAGGAATGGCAGATCCCACCAAGGAGAAAATGAATCAGTCAATGGGAGGAAAGGCAGATCCTACCAAGGAGAAGATGGATCATTCAATGGGAGGGATGGCAGATCCCACCAAGGAGAAGATGGATCATTCAATAGGAGGGATGGCAGATCCCACCAAGGAGAAGATAGACCATACAATAGGAGAAATGGCAGATCCCACCAAGGAAAAGATGGATCATTCAATGGGAGGAATGGCATATCCCACCAAGGAGAAAATGGATCAGTCAATCGGAGGAATGGCAGATCCCACCAAGGAGAAGATAGATCATTCAATAGGAGGAATAGCAGATCCCACCAAGGAGAAGATGGATCATTCAATGGGAGGGATGGCAGATCCCACCAAGGAGAAGATAGACCATACAATAGGAGAAATGGCAGATCCCACCAAGGAAAAGATGGATCATTCAATGGGAGGAATGGCAGATCCCACCAAGGAAAAGATGGATCATTCAATGGGAGGAATGGCAGATCCCACCAAGGAGAAAATGAATCAGTCAATGGGAGGAATGGCAGATCCCACCAAGGAGCAGATGGATCATTCAATGGGAGGGATGGCAGATCCCACCAAGGAGAAGATAGACCATACAATAGGAGAAAAGGCAGATCCCACCAAGGAAAAGATGGATCATTTAATGGGAGGAATGGCAGATCCCACCAAGGAGAAAATGGATCAGTCAATGGGAGGAATGGCAGATCCCACCAAGGAGAAAATGGATCAGTCAATGGGAGGAATGGCAGATCCCACCATGGAGAAGATGGATTGGTCAATCACTTCCAACTCCTAGTCAGAGGACAGAGCATTCTCCACGGGAAGAGTGAGCACTTAATTATTACTAGACACGAGTTGCTTGATATCATTGAGCTGTGTCCCTCAATAAACGATGTAGAAATTATCATAAGTTTGTATGTAGTGACAAAATAATAACCCAGAGAAAAGGAAACAAGCTGGCAAAAAAATTTAAAGACACACTATCCTTGGGGCGGTTCACAGTCAGTAAGGTGGAGTTCCTCTATTTTCCAATGCTGTGTGGTGTGTTATAAAGAGGGTGGAGGGAGATGTTCCAGTATTTGAGGGCTATCCAAATCTTGGGGGGACTGGGAGATATAATTGGGGTACAGATACCATGAAGACAGGAGAACCTGGCAATGTCCACTCTGTTTTCACTTTATTCACAGTCCTTCTATGACAATGAGATCCAGCAACAATCAATAACCGCTACATGTGATGAGTGTAGTTCCTCCCTACCTCTGTGGGTGGAGCTTTACCTTGTTGGCGAATGCTGGCTGCAGAGTGATATATGCAGCAGGAAATTCCATATTCCAGAGGAGATAAGCCCCAAATGTCTGTAGGAGGAGGAAGGAGGAGGAGACACTTCTGACGGACAGGTCGGGGCTCAGGAAAGGCAGTGTAACCTCCTGTCCATTCACTGTGGGGGGTCCTGTATGGGAAGAAGATAGGTCTGTCATGATTATAAACTGTTTAGGTGAATTGTAGTGAGGAAAATCTCATCACTCTGATTTCAACCCTACAAGACTCTTATTGTTCCCATTCTGGGGGACCTTGGAATAACCCCAATCTGGGGGAGGGTTACCTGAGACATGAAGTGTGACTGAAGTCTTGTATGCAGTGATAGTGATGGTGCGCAGACAGCTGACGGATCCCTGACTTCCACAGGCCTGGTTGTCCGCTGTGATGAGGAGCTTCCCATCCACATAATCCTGAAGAGAAGAGAAGAGAAAGAATGAGCCTTCACCTGGGACATCCCAAACCCTCTAAGCATCTGTCAGTTGGGTCGAAAACAATGGGCCTCCACCTGGGGCACTTCAAACACTCTACACATCTGTTAGTCCAGTCTAAACGATGGGCCTCCACCTGGGACACGTCAAACACTCTACACACCTGTTAGTCCAGTCTAAACGATGGGCCTCCACCTGGGACACTTCAAACACTCTACACATCTGTTAGTCCAGTCTAAACGATGGGCCTCCACCTGGGACACTTCAAACACTCTACACATCTGTTAGTCCGGTCTAAACGATGGGCCTCCACCTGGGACACTTCAAACATTCTACACATCTGTTAGTCCGGTCTAAACGATGAGCCTCCACCTGGGACACTTCAAACACTCTACACATCTGTTAGTCCGGTCTAAACGATGAGCCTCCACCTGGGACACTTCAAACATTCTACACATCTGTTAGTCTGGTCTAAACGATGGGCCTCCACCTGGGACACTTCAAACATTCTACACATCTGTTAGTCTGGTCTAAACGATGGGCCTCCACCTGGGACACTTCAAACATTCTACACATCTGTTAGTCTGGTCTAAACAATGGGCCTCCACCTGGGACACTTCAAACACTCTACACATCTGTTAGTCCGGTCTAAACGATGGGCCTCCACCTGGGACACTTCAAACATTCTACACATCTGTTAGTCTGGTCTAAACGATGGGCCTCCACCTGGGTCACCCCAAACCCTCTACATACCTCTTCAGGTGATAAAGCTATGTACCCGAGGCTCAGAAACATTTCAACTGCTGTTAATGCCTTGGACAGACAGCACCATGTATGTCAGTTTTTATTTTGGCCAGAGCTCCACTTTTACTGTAGTCAAACATTGATACATTGCTGACAGTGGTGATGACATACCTGCACCAAGATGTAGCCGCACTGCCCATGGAAGGAGAATCTTCTCCGATCGAACGTGACATAATGGGGGTCCCCGAGCACCGAGCACTCTGCAGAGCACTTCTCCCGAGAACAGCGCCATCGTCCGCCCCGACACACACTGCAATGAGGAGGAAAGCATTGTGAGGATCCCGGAATATCCAAATCTGTCCTCATCAGAAGGCCCCAAAGGGGCACATGGGATGGATTACCTGACATCAACCAATCACAGCCTGAGTCTGAATCTGGGACATCACACGTGTTTCAGACACTCCATGTTCATATAAAACGGGATCTGATAGATTGGGATCTGTCTGATCTGGCAGTGAGGTCATTGTAGTTATCAATAGGCCATCTGTAGTCACCACTGAGTGTAGCTGTAATGCCGCATACAGATGATCGGAATTTCCGACAACCAAACCGTGGTATTATGGTGTGAGTACAGTTGGTGGTATTATGGTGTGAGTACGGTTGGTGGTATTATGGTGTGAGTACGGTTGGTGGTATTATGGTGGGAGTACGGTTGGTGGTATTATGGTGTGAGTACGGTTGGGGGTATTATGGTTTGAGTACGGTTGGAGGTATTATGGTGTGAGTACAGTTGGTGGTATTATGGTGTGAGTACTGTTGGCGGTATTATGGTGTGAGTACGGTTGGTGGTATTATGGTGTGAGTACAGTTGGTGGTATTATGGTGTGAGTAAGGTTGGTGGTATTATGGTGTAAGTACGGTTGATGGTATTATGGTGTGAGTACGGTTGGTGGTATTATGGTGTGAGTACGGTTGGTGGTATTATGGTGTGAGTACGGTTGGTGGTATTATGGTGTGAGTACGGTTGGTGGTATTATGGTGGGAGTACGGTTGGTGGTATTATGGTGTGAGTACGGTTGGGGGTATTATAGTGTGAGTACGGTTGGCGGTATTATGGTGTGAGTACAGTTGGTGGTATTATGGTGTGAGTACGGTTGGGGGTATTATGGTGTGAGTACTGTTGGCGGTATTATGGTGTGAGTACGGTTGGTGGTATTATGGTGTAAGTACGGTTGATGGTATTATGGTGTGAGTGCGGTTGGTGGTATTATGGTGTGAGTACGGTTGGTGGTATTATGGTGGGAGTACGGTTGGTGGTATTATGGTGGGAGTACGGTTGGTGGTATTATGGTGTGAGTACGGTTGGTGGTATTATGGTGTGAGTACGGTTGGTGGTATTATGATGTGAGTAAGGTTGGGGGTATTATGGTGTGAGTACGGTTGGCGGTATTATGGTGGGAGTACAGTTGGTGGTATTATGGTTTGACTACAGTTGGTGGTATTATAGTGTGAATACAGTTGGTGGTATTATGGTGTGAGTACGGTTGGTGGTATTATGGTGTAAGTACGGTTGATGGTATTATGGTGTGAGTACAGTTGGTGGTATTATGGTGTGAGTACGGTTGGTGGTATTATGGTGTAAGTACGGTTGATGGTATTATGGTGTGAGTACGGTTGGTGGTATTATGGAGGGAGTACGGTTGGTGGTATTATGGTGTGAGTACGGTTGGTGGTATTATGGTGTGAGTACGGTTGGTGGTATTATGGTGTGAGTACAGTTGGTGGTATTATGGTGTGAGTACGGTTGGAGGTATTATGGTGTGAGTACGGTTGGTGGTATTATGGTGTGAGTACGGTTGGTGGTATTATGGTGTGAGTATGGTTGGCTATATTATGGTGTGAGTACGGTTGGTGGTATTATGGTGTGAGTACAGTTGGTGGTATTATGGTGTGAGTACAGTTGGTGGTATTATGGTGTGAGTACAGTTGGTGGTATTATGGTGTGAGTATGGTTGGTGGTATTATGGTGTGAGTACAGTTGGTGGTATTATGGTGTGAGTACGGTTGGAGGTATTATGGTGTGAGTACGGTTGGTGGTATTATGGTGTGAGTACGGTTGGTGGTATTATGGTGTGAGTATGGTTGGCTATATTATGGTGTGAGTACGGTTGGTGGTATTATGGTGTGAGTACAGTTGGTGGTATTATGGTGTGAGTACAGTTGGTGGTATTATGGTGTGAGTAAGGTTGGAGGTATTATGGTGTGAGTACAGTTGGTGGTATTATGGTGTGAGTACGGTTGGTGGTATTATGGTGGGAGTACGGTTGGTGGTATTATGGTGTGAGTACGGTTGGTGGTATTATGGTGTGAGTACAGTTGGTGGTATTATGATGTAAGTACAGTTGGTGGTATTATGGTGTGAGTACAGTTGGTGGTATTATGGTGTGAGTACGGTTGGTGGTATTATGGTGGGAGTACGGTTGGTGGTATTATGGTGTGAGTACGGTTGGTGGTATTATGGTGTGAGTACGGTTCGCAGTATTATGATGTAAGTACAGTTGGTGGTATTATGGTGTGAGTACAGTTGGTGGTATTATGGTGTGAGTACGGTTGGGGGTATTATGGTGGGAGTACGGTTGGTGGTATTATGGTGGGAGTATGGTTGGTGGTATTATGGTGGGAGTACAGTTGGGGGTATTATGGTGGGAGTACGGTTGGTGGTATTATGGTGGGAGTATGGTTGGTGGTATTATGGTGGGAGTACGGTTGGTGGTATTATGGTGGGAGTACGGTTGGTGATATTATGGTGTGAGTACGGTTGGTGGTATTATGGTGTGAGTAAGGTTGGAGGTATTATGGTGTGAGTAAGGTTGGAGGTATTATGGTGTGAGTACAGTTGGGGGTATTATGGTGTGAGTACGGTTGGTGGTATTATGGTGGGAGTACGGTTGGTGGTATTATGGTGTGAGTACAGTTGGTGGTATTATGGTGTGAGTACGGTTGGTGGTATTATGGTGCGAGTATGGTTGGTGGTATTATGGTGGGAGTACGGTTGGTGGTATTATGGTGCGAGTATGGTTGGTGGTATTATGGTGGGACTACGGTTGGGGGTATTATGGTGGGAGTATGGTTGGTGGTATTATGGTGTGAGTACGGTTGGTGGTATTATGGTGGGAGTATGGTTGGTGGTATTATGGTGTGAGTACGGTTGGTGGTATTATGGTGTGAGTACAGTTGGGGGTATTATGGTGTGAGTACGGTTGGTGGTATTATGGTGGGAGTACGGTTGGGGGTATTATGGTGTGAGTACGATTGGTGGTATTATGGTGGGAGTACGGTTGGTGGTATTATGGTGCGAGTATGGTTGGTGGTATTATGGTGGGACTACGGTTGGGGGTATTATGGTGGGTCTCTACACCAGTCTTTATCAACTTTTTGAACACAGAGGAACCCTTGAAATAACTTTCCCGTCTCAGGGAACCCTCTGCTAACAATGACTTCATCTACAACTCCTGAATACAGTGTGATGGTCACTGGGAAGAATGTTCCTTACACTTGTGGACTTCGGAAAGAATTACCCCCTCACAGATAGCTAAAAGATCATTGGTGCCAGTGGGAACTTACTCTATATTGTCAAAAGTATTGGGACGCCTGTGTTTACACATATGAACTTTAATGACATCCCAGTCTTAGTCCGTAGGGTTCAATATTGAGTTGGCCCACCCTTTGAAGAGTAAAGGCAGGCGTCCCAATACTTTTGACATTATAGTGTGTCTGAGAGGCAGAAATTGTTCGTTGCTAAAGGAACCCCTACAACCTCAGGAGGAACCTTGGTTGAGAAACCCTGCTCTACGCCGAGTAATGAGTATTAATGAGTACTCTGCTACACACCGGGGACAGATCATCTCTGACCGCCAGCAATGTGGGGGGACACGTTGCCTGGCCCTAACGTTGGACATCTGTCTCTAGGTGTAGGCGGGGACGTGGAAAGGAGCTCACTATTGGTTACACCTCTGCTGCCATAGCAACCAGTCAAAGAAGATGAAATATGAGACTTACAGAGCTTCATCCTCCACAAATTCCTAGAAAGGTCCTCTCATAATGGCAGCAGAACAAAGAGAAGTGGGAAGTATTATCATTATATCAATAGACAGGAGCAGGGAGGACCATTAACATCCTCCTGAGAAAGGAGCTCACCATTGGTTACATCTCTGGCGGATGGTCTCCTCAGGGGCGTATCTCTGTCTCCGGTGGTAACACGGACACGCCTCCTCCTGCACACACACCCCGTCCTCCAAGTACAGCCCGGCCGGACACTCGCACCCGCTGACACACTCGTCCCGGCACTGACCATCATCGGAACTCCCCACCGAGGCGCAGCTGGCCGGACAGGAGGACACGCAGTCCGAGTACTGCTTACCCATCATGCACTCCTTCTCTGCGGAGGACAAAAGATGGTCAAGAGGTCATCTACACCAGAACTGGGGGGGTTAGTATCTGGGGGAATGTTACCATAGCAACCAGTCAAAGAAGATGAAATGTGAGACTTACAGAGCTTCATCCTCCACAAATTCCCCAAAAGGTCCTCTCATTATGGCAGCAAAACAAAGAGAAGCAGGAAGTATTATCATTATATCAGCAGACAGGAGGAGGGAAAACTAGAAGAACTATCATAATATCTACAGACAGAAGCAGGGAGGACCATTATCAGCATTATCAGCAGACAGGAGCAAGAAGGACTATCATAATATCAGCAGACAGGAGCAAGAAGGACTATCATAATATCTGCAGACAGGAGGAGGAACAACTGGAACTTTCATTATATCTGCAGACAGAAGTAGGGAGGAGCACTATCAGCAGACAGGAGCAAGAAGGACTATCATAATATCTGCAGACAGAAGCAGGGATGACCATTATCAACAGACAGGAGCAAGACTATCATAATATCTGCAGACAGAAGCAGGGAGGACCATTATCAGCATTATCAACAGACAGGAGCAAGAAGGACTATCATAATATCTGTAGACAGGAGGAGGAAGAACTGGAACTATCATTATATCTGCAGACAGACGCAGGGAGGAGCATTATCAACAGACAGGAGCAAGAAGGACTATCATAATATCAGCAGACAGGAGCAAGAAGGACTATCATAATATCAGCAGACAGGAGCAAGAAGGACTATCATAATATTAGCAGACAGGAGCAAGAAGGACTATCATAATATCTGCAGACAGAAGCAGGGAGGACCATTATCAGCATTATCAACAGACAGGAGCAAGAAGGACTATCATAATATCTGTAGACAGGAGGAGGAAGAACTGGAACTATCATTATATCTGCAGACAGAAGCAGGGAGGAGCATTATCAACAGACAGGAGCAAGAAGGACTATCATAATATCAGCAGACAGGAGCAAGAAGGACTATCATAATATTAGCAGACAGGAGCAAGAAGGACTATCATAATATGTGCAGACAGGAGCAAGAAGGACTATCATAATATCAGCAAACAGAAGCAGGGAGGAGCATTATCAGCATTATCAGCAGACAGGAGCAAGAAGGACTACCATAATATCAGCAGACAGGAGATCTGCTAATAATATCTCATAATAGCTCATAATATCTGCAGACAGAAGCAGGGAGGAGCATTATCAGCATTATCAACAGACAGGAGCTAGAAGGATCTCATAATATCAGCAGACAGGAGGAGGAAGAACTGGAACTATCATTATATCTTCAGACAGAAGGATTCTGGGTATTGGTGACACCATGTGACCCCGCCCCTAGAACACACCACAGAAGCCGGCCCTCCTCCAGGTGATGGTGATCTTGTGTTGGGCGCACTCCCGGGCGTAGTTGGTGAAGGTTTGGCACACGGTGGACGTCCTGTTCTGCGCAGGCCCTGCGTCCTGACAATACGAGTACAGACAGGTGTCGTAGAAACTGCTGGGGTCCACCTTAAAAGGGGAGGGACAGATTAGGTCACATGACAGCTCCGTTTCCATCCTGCAGAAATTTCCCAGCATCCCTCTGGCCTTACCTTGTGGTGGCACTGACTGAAGGGGGCGCTCAGGAGCTTCTCACACACAAGCTCCGCCTCCTTCCTGAGGGCGTGTCTCCCGGGGAGGTCACAGCTGTGCCCAACCTCTGCCACGTCATCACATGACCTCTGGGTACAAAGCAAGACAGTCAGTGACCAAAACCCACCACATTGACACAACCGGGGTCACCTGACCACAAGAGCCTCCCACTGGGTCACATGATAACCCGCCCACTGCTGGCCTCCGCAGGACAGGTCCACTTTACCCCCCCCCCAGTAATCTCCTGAATGGTGGGGCAAGTGGACCCCATCAGCCAATCAGCTTTCACTATCCTGCCATCACTGACTGCTGATTGGTCACTGAATCTGCCCCGAAGTCTGCAGGTATTGCAGAGGTCACGTGACCCTCACCTGGATGCCGACCTCCCGGACTCTCCAGGAATTGCCAAACGCTGCGACATTCGAAGAAAGACCGCCCCCGGAGCGGGTGAAATCATCTGCCGGGAATTAATATTGATTAGTATTTATAAACCCGAACAATAGTTCATCAGAAGTGATTTCTTATATCTGATCAATACGCACAATACCTGCTGATGCTGCCAGAAATCCAGGCAGCTGAATTATCAGTTCCATTCTTCCCAGCAATCTCTGAGGAATACAGACCACCTCCCATTATGCCTAGTAGATGAGGAGAGGAGGGGGTGTCCTGTAGTCCTGTCCTGGGGTGACAACACTACCCCCCCCCCATAGACATAGTACAGTAGGTGAGGTCACCTTAGGACAGGAAGTGTGTGACTGGCAGGATCACCAGGTGAAATCCTGAAAAAAGGAATGCAGCCACCACTAAGGAGGGGTGAGATGGAACATTCTTCTTCTTCAGACTGCACTCTGATCTGACTCTGATTGTGAGGGAGACCTGAAGGACGGGGGATGGTATACCGATCTGGCAAGGGTAGGCTATTGGAACTAAAAGGAACCTTCAGGCACTGAGCTTTACAGAGGGCGTTCTCCAGTGCCACATTGGTGAAAGTTGGCTGTTGAGTTCTTTCCAGGTCCAAAGCCCCAGAATTTGTGTCAGTATTTCCCCTGACTCTGAAGATTCAGCTCTGGCCACGTCTCTGAAGACTCAGCTCTGGTCCTGACTCTGAAGACTCAGCTCTGGCCACGTCTCTGAGAACTCACCTCTGGTCCTGTCTCTGAAGACTCAGCTATGGTCCTGACTCTGAAGACTCAGCTCTGGTCCTGTCTCCGAAGACTCAGCTCTGGTATTGTCTCTGAGAACTCACCTCTGGTCCTGACTCTGAAGACTCAGCTCTGGTCCTGTCTCCGAAGACTCAGCTCTGGTCCTGTCTCTGAAGACTCAGCTCTGGCCACGTCTCTGAAGACTCAGCTCTGGCCATGTCTCTGAGAACTGTTGTGGAAAATGTTATATTAATGTGTTGTCATAAGAGTCTCCCAGTGTCTGATCAACCACAGCCCGCTCTAATAGCTGACTGGGGCAGGCCAACCCTGGTTGAGATCCGTTTGGTAGTGAAAAGCTCTTTGGGGATGTAGAGAAATGTTTGTGGAGTGGGGACATGTCCGCCAGCTAAGGGCCCCTGTGCGATGCACAGAACGATCGTCTGGTGGGGATGTGTTCGCTCTGCAAAGACATTGTCGGTTTAACGAGTGTACTCTCATGTTGCCCCTGTGTGCCTGATCAACACATTTGTGGCCCAATGAGTGTACACCTGCCGATAATCTCTAGTCCACAAAGACAGTAGAATAATCCAGGTATACATTGTTCTCTGGAACAATGTATAATAAGGATTTCTATCAACGGAAATACGGGAGTCTTTTGGGTTCTGGTTGGAGACAGGGTTAATGTTTGAAAGCCATGTGACTTCTAAAAACATACATGCACCCTGTCTCTGCTCAGACACACCCATAAGACTCCTGTAGTCATTGTTCATTGGTTGTTGCATTTTCCTGTGTTAAATCCTTATATGGTCATTGATATCCTGTGAGGTCACAAGCTTTGTAAGGGGTGTTTGGCTGTTGGAGGCGGAACCCTCGAGCTTTTGGGACCTCCTATTGATATGCTAATAAAGGGGCTCACGCAGACAGCTAAGGAAGGCTGGCGAGCAGTGAGCTTTTGGAACCTGAAGGAGCAGGATGTGATTTTTTTGTGAGCATGAGACACACACACACACACACCAGAGGATGGATACGATCAAAAGGTGAGATGCACTGGTATTATATCATTAGACGAAATTGCTATTATGATTAGAAACAGGAGATTTGGCTGTGTGCTTTGCGTACAACCAAATTTCGATAACAGAACTCACCTCTGGTCCTGACTCTGAAGACTCAGCTCTGGTCCTGACTCTGAAGACTCAGCTCTGGTCCTGTCTCTGAAGACTCAGCTCTGGTCCTGACTCTGAAGACTCAGCTATGGTCCTGACTCTGAAGACTCAGCTCTGGCCACGTCTCTGAGAACTCAGCTCTGGCCATGTCTCTGAGAACTCACCTCTGGTCCTGTCTCTGAAGACGCAGCTCTGGTCCTGTCTCTGAAGACGCAGCTCTGGTCCTGTCTCTGAAGACTCAGCTATGGTCCTGACTCTGAAGACTCAGCTATGGTCCTGTCTCCGAAGACTCAGCTCTGGTATTGTCTCTGAGAACTCACCTCTGGTCCTGACTCTGAAGACTCAGCTCTGGTCCTGACTCTGAAGACTCAGCTCTGGTCCTGACTCTGAAGACTCAGCTCTGGTCCTGACTCTAAAGACTCAGCTCTGGTCCTGACTCTGAAGACTCAGCTCTGGTCCTGACTCTGAAGACTCAGCTCTGGTCCTGACTCTGAAGACTCAGCTCTGGTCCTGTCTCCGAAGACTCAGCTCTGGTCCTGTCTCCGAAGACTCAGCTCTTTTCCTGACTCTGAAGACGCAGCTCTGGTCCTGTCTCCAAAGACTCAGCTCTGGTCCTGTCTCTGAGAACTCAGCTCTGGTCCTGTCTCTGAGAACTCAGCTCTGGCCCTGTCTCTGAGAACTCAGCTCTGGTCCTGTCTCTGAGAACTCAGCTCTGGTCCTGTCTCTGAGAACTCAGCTCTGGTCCTGTCTCTGAGAACTCAGCTCTGGTCCTGTCTCCAAAGAATCAGCTCTGGTCCTGTCTCCGAAGAATCAGCTCTGGTCCTGACTCCGAAGACTCAGCTCTGGTCCTGTCTCCAAAGACTCAGCTCTGGTCCTGTCTCCAAAGACTCAGCTCTGGTCTTGTCTCCAAAGACTCAGCTCTGGTCCTGTCTCCAAAGACTCAGCTCTGGTCCTGTCTCCGAAGACTCAGCTCTGGTCCTGTCTCCGAAGACTCAGCTCTGGTCCTGTCTCCGAAGAATCAACTCTAGTCCTGTCTCCAAAGACTCAGCTCTGGTCCTGTCTCCAAAGACTCAGCTCTGGTCCTGTCTCCAAAGACTCAGCTCTGGTCCTGTCTCCAAAGACACAGCTCTGGTCCTGTCTCCAAAGACACAGCTCTGGTCCTGTCTCCAAAGACACAGCTCTGGTCCTGTCTCCAAAGACACAGCTCTGGTCCTGTCTCCAAAGACTCAGCTCTGGTCCTGTTTTCAAAGAGTCAGCTCTGGTCCTGTCTCTGAAGACTCAGCACTGTCTCTGAAGATTCAGCTCTGTCTTTGAAGATTCAGCTCTGGTACTGTCTCCAAAGACTGAGCTCTGGTCTTGTTTTTAAAGACTAAGCTCTTGTCCTGTCTCTGAAGACTGCTCTGGTCCTGTCTCTGAGGACTCTGCTCTGGTCCTGTCTCTGAGGACTCAGCTCTGGTCCTGTCTCTAAAGATTTGGCTCTGCTCCTATCTCTGAAGACTCAGGTCTGGCTCTGTCTCTGAAGACTCGGCTTTGGTTCTGTCTCTGAAGTCCATGTACAGTCAGTATACAGAACATTGATCTCCACCACTGCCACACCAGTATATGGAACCACTATCAGTATATGATCAGTATATGGAGCACTGATCTCCACCACTGCCGCACCAGTATATGGAACCACTATCAATATATGATCAGTATATGGAGCACTGATCTCCACCACTGCTGGACCAGTATATGAAGACACTATTAGTATATGATTGGTATATGGAGCACTAATAGTCCACCAGTGCCAAACCAGTATCACATACCCATCCTTTGGAAAATAAATTGTGATTGGAACATGTAGAAGAGGATTTGACCACAGAATGTCACAAAAGTGAGGAATAATCTCTACAGACTGATAACACAATAATTGTCCAGAGAGCACAGCCCCCTACAAAGCGGTACCTTCCGTATTGTCATTGTAGATTCCACAGAGCCCATTGGTCCTGTGCTGGAGGTCAGACGTCACCGTCACATAGACATTGTTTCCACCATCAAACTTCACCCGCACTCCAAGACCACTCTCTATGAAGATGAAATCGCCCAGCCAGAGGATATTAATTCCTGATGGAAAGAAGACAATATGAGGTACTCCTGAAAACCAGTGCTCCCGGGTCCACAGTCTTCCCCAGCCTTGAGGAACAGGTGGCAGCTAAATGGAACTCATAACTGCTCCCCAAAAGGAGACAGGCCGCACTCCAATGACATCACCATGGATGAAGCTTTATTGTTCCACTGAGCCATCAACAACACAGAAGGTCCTCCCAGAACCTCCTCACTTTGACACGTTTTACCCTAGACAGCATATTTGTAGACATCTTTGGGTGAAATGCATTAGATGAGGAGACTCTGAGTGGACTTTCTGTGTTCATTGTCTAGAACAATAAAGCTTTGGTAATGCTTTTGTTATCTACATGACATCAACAAGAGGTGAATGAATCTAAGATCTGTGAATGATAGAGGACCATTCACCATTGTAGGAGCTGCTCTACACAGAAAGGCATCTATCTCTTTCTTGGATAAAGCTTGGTAGATCGAATGTTGCTGAAATGAATGTCTTTTGAATATCTGAAGTTATTTTCACATTTCTGGAATCTATGAGGAAATTGTTGGATGGATCTACCAGTATATTCTTTCATTGATCTGCTGGTCTGGAATCTCCATGTAGGAGAGCTCATTGTCATCTGCAGCACCCCCTGCTGTTTGTATGCCAGCCTGCATGCCCTTCATCATTGGGGAAGGGGAGTTCCCCCAAAACAAGGATCTTCCTCCCAAAGCAATGGTGCCAGGTTGATTTCTGCTCTCCCTGGTGCCCAGGATGTTCTGTCAAGGTGAGTCTCATGTAACATCCCATTCCTATTGGGGCAGGTAGGCGTTTGACCCTGTCCCTGGTGAACTAGTTGAAAGGGAAACCTTTAGAGTAAGTCCATATATGGACAATGATGTCACGGAAAACCCCAACTCAGATCTCCCTGATCATATAAAACCATGCATGTGACAGGGGACCCCCCTCAAAGCACCCCTTAATGTTGAAGGACATGTGGGCCACTATTTATATTTATTGGGGTGCTGAACACTTAATGCTACTTAGGTATTGGTGACACCAGACCACATGCCTGACAAGATAATCGCACAAAGTCACCTCCAATCACATGGCCAACTGACCACCACTCACCATTCTGCAGATGGGGGTCTCCATCCGGTATAACAATGTCATTAACCGTCACCGAACGCCCTTTCACCATGACCTGCTCCAACCCCAATAGCATCCGGAGAGTCTGAGGGGACAAGAGCACACGCCAAGTATGAGAGGTCCCCAATACTACTGCACACCTACCACCTACTACAGTCACACAATGTACCCCCCATATCATCTACAGGTAGGTATACGTAGTACTGCAGTCTCACATTGTACCCCCTCCCCCGTATCATCTACAGGTAGGTACATGTAGTACTGCAGTGACACAATCCCCTCTGTAACCCTGACACCTCCAGTCCGTGGGTCACCTTGGGGCATAGTCCAGGATCGGGGCACGGCTCTCCGGAGATGAAGATGGCCCAGTTGCCATCGATGGAGGATGCCAGGTTATAGACGCAGTTCCCGGGGAAGTTGAAGTGTTTCCCATCAAAGGAGCGATAGTGGAAGCCGCCCCACGTCACACAGGTGGCAAAGAACCTCCTCGTCTGTGGAGGACCCCCCAGGAGGGCTGCGGAGAGGTACGGCTTCATCAGGAATGGTGCTGCCAAATCTGTCAGTAGAAGGAGAGATACAAAGTCAGGGAATAGCCACATTCTACTCACTCTTCATTACCCAACACTCACAATACTATGTGTGGTCAGAGAGCGCTCAGTCCTGGGATGATGTTTGATCAGAGGTTGGTCAGTCCCGGAATGCTTTGTGGTCAGAGTGGTCAGTCCTGGGATGATGTTTGATCAGAGATTGGTGAGTCCCAGGATGCTTTGTGGTCAGTCTTGGGATGATGTGTGGTCAGAGAGCGGTCAGTTCTGTGTGGTCAGTACTGGTCACTCACCTGTTGGTGGCACATAGGAGCAGCTAAAGCAGGACTCAGAGGTGATGTTCTCCCAGCTGTGACCCCAGGGGTGTGTGCAGCACTCTTCCATGCTTATCAGCGTCACATTGTGAGGACTCAGAATATCCTGACAGTTCCAGGTGGAGAAACATCGACCGAGAAATCCCAACCCTGCCACACACATCCAATAAACAAAATCAATTAAAGGGACCCTTTTAGGGTTATTTATTATTTGTGTACTGCGGAAGGCGTTGTGTACGGGAACCCCAAATTTAATGAAATCTGATGAAGCCCCAGATTTGATGAACCCCTGGATCAAATGAAGCCCAGGGTTTGATGGAACCCCATATCTGATGGAACCCCGGATCTGATGGAGTCCCTGATCTGATGAAGCCCCCTGGATTTGATGGAGCCTTGAATCTGATGGAGCCTTGGATCTGATGGGGCCTTGTATCTGATGAAGACCTGGATCTTATTGAGCCCGAGATTTGATGGAACCCTGGATCTGATGAAGCCCCAGATCTGATGAATCCCCGGATCTGATGGAGCCCTGGATCTGTAGCTCCGTATATTGACAGAGCCCCGGATCTGATGAAGCCTTGGATCTGATAAAGCCCCAGATCTGATGGTGCCCCGGATCTGATGAAGTCCCAGATCTGCTTGAGCCCCGGATGTTGAAGCCCTGTATCTGATGGAGCCCCTGATCTAATGAAGCCCTAGATCTGATGGAGCCCCGGATCTGATAGAGCCCTGGATCTTATAAAGCCCCGGATCTGATGGAGCCTTGGATGTGATGTAGCCCTGGATCTGATGGATCTTTGACTGTTATAATTTAGCTCTGCTGGGCACAATTAAATGTTTGTGGTCACCTGTCCAGTGGAATGCCTTGCAATATTTCTCCTCAGTTCCTGATCTGACCTTTCATCAGATATGGGCATAGGTTACATAGTTACATAGTAGCATCAAGTCCATCAAGTCCAACCTATGTGTGTGATTATATGTCAGTATTACATTATATATCTCTGTATGTTGCGGTCATTCAGGTGATTATCTAATAGTTTCTTGAAGCTATCAATGCTCCCCGCTGAGACCACCGCCTGTGGAAGGGAATTCCACATCCTTGCCACTCTTACAGCAAAGAACCCTCTACGTAGTTTAAGGTTAAACCTCTTTTCGTCTAATTTTAATGAGTGGCCACGAGTCTTATTAAACTCTCTTCTGCGAAAAAGTTTTCTCCCTATTGTGGGGTCACCAGTCCGGTATTTATATATTGTGGGGTCACCAGTCCGGTATTTGTATATTGTGGGGTCACCAGTCCGGTATTTATATATTGTGGGGTCACCAGTCCAGTATTTATATATTGTGGGGTCACCAGTCCGGTATTTGTATATTGTGGTGTCACCAGTCCGGTATTTGTATATTGTGGGGTCACCAGTCCGGTATTTGTATATTGTGGGGTCACCAGTCCGGTATTTATATATTGTGGGGTCACCAGTCCGGTATTTATATATTGTGGGGTCACCAGTCCGGTATTTGTATATTGTGGGGTCACCAGTCCGGTATTTATATATTGTGGGGTCACCAGTCCGGTATTTATATATTGTGGGGTCACCAGTCCGGTATTTGTATATTGTGGGGTCACCAGTCCGGTATTTATATAATGAAATCATATCCCCTCTCAAGCGTCTCTTCTCCAGAGAGAATAAGTTCAGAGCTCACAACCTTTCCTCATAACTAAGATCCTCCAGACCCTTTATTAGCTTTGTTGCCCTTCTTTGTACTCGCTCCATTTCCAGTACATCCTTCCTGAGGACTGGTGCCCAGAACTGGACAGCATACTCCAGGTGCGGCCGGACCAGAGTCTTGTAGAACGGGAGAATTATCGTTTTATCTCTGGAGTTGATCCCTTTTAATGCCAATATTCTGTTTGCTTTGTTAGCAGCAGCTTGGCATTGCATGTCATTGCTGAGCCTATCATCTACTAGGACCCCCAGGTCCTTTTCCATCCTAGATCCCCCCAGAGGTTCTCCCCCCAGTCTATAGATTGACTTCAGATTTTTGCCACCCAAATGCATTATTTTACATTTTTCTACATTGAACCACATTTGCCATGTAGTCGCCCCTCCCCCATTCATTTGTTCAGATCTTCTTGGAAGGTTTCCACATCCTGCGGAGAAGTTATTGCCCTGCTTAGCTTAGTATCGTCTGATAAGGTGTTCCCATGCCATCACTCACCCTCAGTACAGTGGGCTCCACTCCAGCCCTCACAGCAGGCTCGTACGGTCCGGTTCCACACAGCCGGTCTGGTGCTCTGTGGTCTGGTGGGGTATGAAGATATATTTATATATTAATCCGGGCGGAGACATATCAGTGTAACCCAATGGCGGCCCTTCTACTCACTTGTAGATGTAACACATGGCGGAGGCCCCCCGCTCCGTGTAATAAGTGGCGATGCCGGCGTCACCCCCATACACGCGTCTCATGGACTCCATGTCCAGCTGCCACCCCTCCAGGTTATACTGGTACATGCTGGAGCACGGGACCAGCTGCTCCCTCCGCGGGGAGACCACTTCTTCCTCCCTCACCTGCACCGTCCGCTCGCACCACCGCCTGCAGGGGGAGCACCAGGAGAAATTTACTGACACAGAGAATGGAACTGACACAGGGAATTAAAGAGGAACTCTGGGAAAAATAAAACATGACATATACGAGGCGGTCCGTGAGGGCCGTTCACACTCTGGCGTTGCCGTAATGGGTTTTCTGATCAGAGTTCCACTTACACAGACAGTAAGTACCGGATACAGTGAGGTGAGACTTACCCACTGCAGAAGATCGCCCTCATCCATAGCGTCAGCAGCAGCGCTGTCCTCATTGTGGGCGGATCCAACCTGTCAATCACACAGAGCCTCAGATTATGTCAGCTCCTCTCCAGTATAGGTGGCCGATATGGCCGTGTTTTCCTATTATATCCTCAGATCTGTGCCCATCATCCGCTAAAGTACATTATGTATATTACCAGGAACATGTCATTATCATAGGATGACATCACACTTCGGCCTTACATGTCATTATAAGATAGGAGAGACACGGGACAGAGACAGGAAAGACATGGGACAGACACGGGATAGACACGGGAAAGACATGGGATAGACACAGGATAGACATGGAACAGACACGGGACTAACACGGGATAGACATGGGATAGACATGGGATAGACATGAGACAGACATGGGATAGACATGAGACAGACATGGGACTAACACGGGATAGACATGGGACAGACATGGGATAGACATGAGACAGACATGGGATAGACATGAGACAGACACGGGATAGACACAGGAAAGACATGGGATAGACACAGGATAGACATGGAACAGACACGGGACTAACACGGGATAGACATGGGATAGACATGGGACAGACATGGGATAGACATGGGACAGACATGGGACAGACATGGGATAGACATGGGACAGACATGGGATAGACATGGGACAGACATGGGACAGACATGGGATAGACATGGGACAGACATGGGATAGACATGGGACAGACATGGGATAGACACGGAAAAGACACAGGATAGACATGGGATAGACACAGGAAAGACATGGGATAGACACAGGATAGACATGGAACAGACACGGGACTAACACGGGATAGACATGGGACAGACATGGGATAGACATGAGACAGACATGGGATAGACATGAGACAGACATGGGACTAACACGGGATAGACATGGGACAGACATGGGATAGACATGAGACAGACATGGGATAGACATGAGACAGACATGAGACAGACATGGGACAGACATGGGATAGACATGGGACAGACACGGGACAGAAATGGGATAGACACGGCATGGACATGGGACAGACACGAAACAGACACAGGATAGACACGGGATAGACACGGGACAGACATGGGATAGACACGGGACAGACACGGGACAGACATGGGACAGACACGGGACAGACATGGGATAGGCACAGAAAAGACACGGGACAGACACAGGATAGACACGGGACAGACACAGGATAGACGCGGGACAGACATGGGATAGACACGGTAAAGACACGGGACAGACATGGGATAGACACGGGACAGACATGGGATAGACACGGGACAGACATGGGATAGACACGGGACAGACACGGCATAGACATGGGACAGACACGAAACAGACACGGGACAAATACGAGATAGACACGGCATAGACATGGGACAGACACGGCATAGACATGGGACAGACACATGATAGACATGGGACAAACACGAGATAGACATAGAACAGACACGGGACAGACACGGGACAGACATGGGATAGACATGTGACAGACACGGGACAGCCATGAGATAGACACGGGACAGACACGGGACAGACACGGGACAGAGATGGGATAGACATGGGACAGACACGGCATAGACATGGGACAGACACGAAACAGACACGGGATAGACATGGGACAGAGATGGGACAGACACGGGACAGGCATGAGACAGACATGGGAAAGACACGGGATAGAGACGGGATAGGCATGGGACAGACATGGCATAGACATGGAACAGACACGAAACAGACACGGGATAGGCATGGGACAGACACGGGATAGACATGGGACAGACACGAGAAGAGACGGGATAGACATGGGACAGACACGAAACAGACACGGGATAGACATGGGACAGACACGAAACAGACACGGGATAGACATGGGACAGGGACGGGATACACATGGGACAGACACGGGATAGACACGGGATAGACATGGGACAGACACGGGATAGACATGGGATAGGAACGGGATAGACATGGGACAGACATGAGATAGACATGGGAAAGACACGGGACAGACACGGGACAGACACGGGACAGACATGGGACAGACATGGGATAGGCACAGAAAAGACACGGGACAGACACAGGATAGACACAGGACAGACACGGGATAGGCACGTGACAGACACGGGATAGACACGGTAAAGACACGGGATAGACACGGTAAAGACACGGGACAGACATGGGATAGACACGGGACAGACACGGCATAGACATGGGACAGACACGAAACAGACACGGGACAGATACGAGATAGACACGGCATAGACATGGGACAGACACGGCATAGACATGGGACAGACACAGGATAGACATGGGACAAACACGAGATAGACACGGGACAGACACGGGACAGACATGTGACAGAAACGGGACAGCCATGAGATAGACATGGGACAGACACGGGACAGACACGGGACAGACACGGCATAGACATGGGACAGACACGAAACAGACACTGGATAGATATGGGACAGAGATGGGACAGACACGGGATAGACACGGGACAGGCATGAGATAGACATGGGAAAGACACGGGATAGAGACGGGAAAGACACGGGACAGACACGGGATAGACACAGGACAGACATGAGATAGATATGGGAAAGACACGGGATAGAGACGGGACAGAGACGGGATAGACATGGGACAGACACGGGATAGACATGGGACAGACACGAGAAGAGACGGGATAGACATGGGACAGACACGGCATAGACATGGGACAGACACGAAACAGACACGGGATAGACATGGGACAGAGACGGGATACACATGGGACAGACACGAGAAGAGATGGGATAGACATGGGACAGACACGGCATAGACATGGGACAGACACGAGAAGAGACGGGATAGACATGGGACAGACACGGCATAGACATGGGACAGACACAAAACAGACACGGGATAGACATGGGACAGAGACGGGATACACATGGGACAGACAGGGCATAGACATGGGACAGACACGGGATAGACACGGGATAGACATGGGATAGAAACGGGATAGACACGGGACAGACATGAGATAGACATGGGAAAGACACGGGAAAGACACGGGACAGACATGGGACAGACACGGGACAGATACGAGATAGACA
The DNA here is from genome assembly GCF_042186555.1 of Aquarana catesbeiana. NCBI lineage: Eukaryota > Metazoa > Chordata > Amphibia > Anura > Ranidae > Aquarana > Aquarana catesbeiana. The sequence continues at coordinate 652,713,897 of NC_133328.1, read as the reverse complement.
CGGGACAGAGACAGGACAGAGATGGGACAGACATGGGACAGACACGGGACAGACACAGGATAGAGACGGGAAAGACACGGGATAGACATGGAACAGACACGAAACAGACACAGGATAGACATGGGACAGATACGAGATAGACACGGGACAGAGACGGGATAGACATGGGACAGACACGGGACAGACACGGGATAGACATGGGACAGATACGAGATAGACATGGGACAGATAGGAGATAGACACGGGACAGACATGGGACAGAGACGGGATAGACATGGGATAGACACGGGACAGACACGGGATACACACAGGGTAGATGCGGGAAAGACATGGGACATGGGACAGACACGGGACAGACACGGGATAGAGACGGGAAAGACACGGGACAGGCATGAGATAGATATGGGAAAGACACGGGACAGACATGGGATAGACACGGGATAGACATGGGATAGACACGGGATAGACATGGGACAGACACAGAATAGACACGGGATAGACACGGGATAGACATGGGACAGACATGGAACAGACATGGGATAGACACAGGATAGACACGGGATAGACACGGGATAGACATGGGACAGACATGGAACAGACACGGGATAGACATGGGATAGACACGGGACAGACATGGGATAGACACGGGACAAACACAGATTAGACATGGGACAGACATGGGATAGACACGGGATAGACACGGGACAGACATGGGATAGACACGGGACAGACATGGGATAGACACGGGACAGACATGGCATAGACATGGGACAGACACAGAATAGTCATGGGAAAGACACGGGACAGACACGGGATAGAGACGGGAAAGACACGGGACAGACATGAGATAGATATGGGAAAGACACGGGACAGACATGGGATAGACACGGGATAGACATGGGATAGACATGGGACAGACATGGAACAGACACGGGACAGACACAGAATAGACATGGGACAGACACGGGACAGACATGGGATAGACACAGGATAGACATGGGACAGACATGGGACAGACATGGAACAAGCACGGGATAGACATGGGATAGACATGGGACAGACATGGGATAGACAGGGGATAGACATGGGATAGACACGGGATAGACATGGGTCAGACATGGAACAGACACGGGATAGACACGGGACAGACACAGATTAGACATGGGACAGACATGGAATAGACACGGGATAGACACGGGACAGACATGGGATAGACACGGGACAGACATGGGATAGACATGGGGCAGACACAGAATAGACATGGGACAGACACGGGACAGACACGGGATAGACACGGGACAGACATGGGATAGACACAGAATAGACATGGGACAGACACGGGACAGACATGGGATAGACACAGAATAGACATGGGACAGACACGGGACAGACATGGGACAGACAAGGGACAGACAAGGGACAGACATGGGACAGACATGGGACAGACACAGAATAGACATGGGATAGATACGGGACAGACACGGGATAGACACGGGATAGACACGGGACAGACACGGGATAGACATGGGATAGACACGGGACAGACATGGGAAAGACACGGGATAGACACGGGACAGACATGGGACAGACACGGGACAGACATGGGACAGACACAGAATAGACATGGGATAGATACGGGACAAACACGGGATAGACACGGGATAGATACGGGACAGACATGGGACAGACATGGGACAGACATGGGACAGACATGGGACAGACATGGAACAAGCACGGGATAGACATGGGATAGACATGGGACAGACATGGGATAGACAGGGGATAGACATGGGATAGACACGGGATAGACATGGGTCAGACATGGAACAGACACGGGATAGACACGGGACAGACACAGATTAGACATGGGACAGACATGGAATAGACACGGGATAGACACGGGACAGACATGGGATAGACACGGGACAGACATGGGATAGACATGGGGCAGACACAGAATAGACATGGGACAGACACGGGACAGACACGGGATAGACACGGGACAGACATGGGATAGACACAGAATAGACATGGGACAGACACGGGACAGACATGGGACAGACAAGGGACAGACAAGGGACAGACATGGGACAGACATGGGACAGACACAGAATAGACATGGGATAGATACGGGACAGACACGGGATAGACACGGGATAGACACGGGACAGACACGGGATAGACATGGGATAGACACGGGACAGACATGGGAAAGACACGGGATAGACACGGGACAGACACGGGACAGACATGGGATAGACACGGGACAGACATGGGACAGACACAGAATAGACATGGGATAGATACGGGACAGACACGGGATAGACACGGGATAGATACGGGATAGACACGGGACAGACACAGGACAGACATGAGACAGACATGGGACAGACATGGGACAGACATGGGACAGACACGGGACAGACATGGGACAGACACGGGACAGACATGGGACAGACACGGGACAGACATGGGACAGACATGGGACAGACACGGGACAGACATGGGACAGACACAGGACAGACATGGGATAGACACGGGACAGACATGGGACAGACACAGAATAGACATGGGATAGATACGGGACAGACACGGGATAGACACGGGATAGATACGGGATAGACACGGGACAGACACAGGACAGACATGAGACAGACATGGGACAGACATGGGACAGACATGGGACAGACACGGGACAGACATGGGACAGACACGGGACAGACATGGGACAGACACGGGACAGACATGGGACAGACACAGGACAGACATGGGACAGACATGGGACAGACACGGGACAGACATGGGACAGACACAGGACAGACATGGGATAGACACGGGACAGACATGGGACAGACACAGAATAGACATGGGATAGATACGGGACAGACACGGGATAGATACGGGATAGACACGGGACAGACACAGGACAGACATGAGACAGACATGGGACAGACATGGGACAGACATGGGACAGACACGGGATAGACATGGGACAGACACGGGACAGACATGGGACAGACACAGGACAGACATGGGACAGACATGGGACAGACACGGGACAGACATGGGACAGACACAGGACAGACATGGGATAGACACGGGACAGACATGGGACAGACACAGAATAGACATGGGATAGATACGGGACAGACACGGGATAGATACGGGATAGACACGGGACAGACACAGGACAGACATGAGACAGACATGGGACAGACATGGGACAGACACGGGATAGACACAGGACAGACATGGGATAGACACAGGACAGACATGGGACAGACATGGGACAGACATGGGACAGACATGGGATAGACACGGGACAGACATGGGACAGACATGGGATAGACACAGGACAGACATGGGACAGACATGGGACAGACATGGGACAGACATGGGATAGACACGGGACAGACATGGGACAGACATGGGATAGACACAGGACAGACATGGGACAGACATGGGACAGACATGGGACAGACATGGGATAGACATGGGACAGACATGGGATAGACACAGGACAGACATGGGACAGACATGGGACAGACATGGGACAGACACGGGATAGACACGGGACAGACACGGGACATTTGAATAATCAGCTCATGAGAAGAGTTGAGAATTTATTACTCCACACAACAATCCTATTCCCCTCCTGGGCGGATCTCTGCGGGTGAATCTCCCCATAGACCTGATTACAGAACGATCGGTTCCGGGAGGATGTGAAATTTTGGGGAGGGAATGTTTGGGGGTCACTTTAATGTGAGAAAACCCCCGACTGCAGAGCGGAGTCACCGACCACAGATATCGCCACACACACGGCGATGTGAGCAGACACAGTCCGGGAATTTATCAGCTGTGATTGTCAGCAGTGTGACGAGTGTCCGAGTGATGGAGAGTTCTGTGATACAACATAACGATCTACGGATCTCACATCCAATGTGGGGGTACACCTCACCCAACCCCACACACCACGAGATTCTCTCTGATCTGCTTAGATTGACACATGTCTCTGTTTTCTAATAAAAGTGTCACACGGAATCCCCCCGACAATCATTACATAGATCCCACCATACATGAGGAGACCAGATCTGTCAGACGCAGATTGTATGTGGATTGTACGGACTCACCTCTGTGTCTCATGTAGGTTCCCCGTTGATGAGATCAGATCTGTCAGATACAGATTGTATGTAGATTGTATGTAGATTGTACACTCCTCTCGGTCTCCTGGCAGGTGCACTGTGTGGCTCTCCGTCCTCCTTATATCCCCCTATAGAGGGAGATGACGGGTGACATGTGTCTGTGTCGGGATTGGTCACTCCTTTCTAAACACAGCTGCTCCCCTCCATTCACATGGAAACCCACCACCGGCGTCTCCTCCCCCGCTCTCTGGATTGTCCCGGGGATTACCGGACCCTCAGGGACCCCTTTCATCTCCCCGTGACTTCTCATCCTATTCTCGTCTCCGGGAGATCTGACAACAATCGTATCTCTGACAACCCAACGCCCCCGAAGAGGGACCCCCATACACAGGACATTATATAAAGAATACGGGGTTACGGGGGACTCAGATTGTGTCATCTATGAACTTCGTATGGTTGGTCCTGATTGGTCACTTCTGATGTCAGAGAAGCCCCGGCCTCCAAGATAGAGACAGCGGACCAACCAATCAGAACACCAGATTCCCGGGGGGCCAATCGGGAATGAATTAGACATCTGCAGAACAAAAACATTTATTTTGTTTCGATTTCTTACTTAACTCATTTTGTTCAGTAAAATTCATTTTTGGAATTTATTTTGTTTCATTTATTCGTTTTCAAATTTGATTCGAATTTCCTGAATTTGACTGAACTGAATTCAATGAGAAATCGGAAAATTCTAATTCAATTTTTTTACAATTGAAATGCGGCTGCCAAATATTTCCCCTCTAAGAATTTCAATCTTTACACTTCATGTTTCCAAATCGGAATCAAATTCGAAATTTCATTATTTCAGACGAACTTCGTCTCGTTATTTCAGAGGATTCGTTTACATTCGATTTGGAAAGAAATGAATGGTACTTGTCCAGAATGAAAACGTGAGAAGAGGTGAGAATTGGCCCCGAATCACTTCATTGGCCCCCAGAGATCCCGGAGGATTCCAGAACAAAATATCAGAGACTGTAATGTGAGATCTCAGCGAAGTCAGCTAAAGAGACGGGAGAAGATATGCAGAGTATTCTAATAATGTCATTTCCTATAAGGATGAGCCATGAGCGAGGGCAGAACATTGTGGAGGTATCTACTAACCCAGAGCCTGGACTTTCCTCAATCACTCTCTGCCCAGAGGCTGGCCTCAATCACTCTCTGTCCAGAGGCTGGCCTCAATCACTCTCTGCCCAGAGGCTGGCCTCAATCACTCTCTGCCCAGAAGCTGGCCTCCATCACTCTCTACCCAGAGGCTGGCCTCCATCACTCTCTGCCCAGAGGCTGGCCTCCATCACTCTCTGCCCAGAGGCTGGCCTCAATCACTCTCTGCCCAGAGGCTGGCCTCAATCACTCTCTGCCCAGAGGCTGGCCTCAATCACTCTCTACCCAGAAGCTGGACTCAGTCACTCTCTGCCCAGAGGCTGGCCTCAATTACTCTCTGCCCAGAGGCTGGCCTCCATCACTCTCTGCCCAGAGGCTGGCCTCCATCACTCTCTGCCCAGAGGCTGGCCTCAATCACTCTCTGCCCAGAGGCTGGCCTCAATCACTCTCTGTCCAGAGGCTGGCCTCAATCACTCTCTGCCCAGAGGCTGGCCTCAATCACTCTCTGCCCAGAGGCTGAGCTCAATCACTCTCTGCCCAGAGGCTGGGCTCCATCACTCTCTGCCCAGAGGCTGGACTCCATCACTCTCTGCCCAGAGGCTGGCCTTCATCACTCTCTGCCCAGAGGCTGGCCTCAATCACTCTCTACCCAGAGGCTGGCCTCAATCACTCTCTGCCCAGAGTCTGGCCTCAATCACTCTCTGCCCAGAGGCTGGCCTCAATCACTCTCTGCCCAGAGCCTGACCTCCATCACTCTCTGCCCAGAGGCTGGCCTCCATCACTCTCTGCCCAGAGGCTGGCCTCCATCACTCTCTGCCCAGAGGCTGGCCTCAATCACTCCCTGCCCAGAGGCTGGACTGGGCTCAATCACTGGACCACCCTCCACCCAGAGATCTGGGGGAATCCCCTCACTTCATAGTCAGGAGTGCCCCCCTGGGAACCATCCCCCACCCAGACACCTTGGTGGAATACCCTCTATTTATTAGATATGTGCGCCGTCAATAAATTTGTTTAGTTTCGTTTCGTATTTCATAATTCGTGTCCGAAATTCAATTTGGATTCGTACAAAGTACGAATTTTCGTTATGATGAATTTATCATTATGAGGGGTTCCCACCATCCCAGTGCTGAGTTCCCGGGTCTGTACACCCGCTGTGCCCATTATGAGGGGTTCTCACCATCCCTGTGCTGAGTTCTCGGGTCTGTACACCCGCTGTGCCCATTATGAGGGGTTCTCACCATCCCTGTGCTGAGTTCCCGGGTCTGTACACCCGCTGTGCCCATTATGAGAGGTTCTCACCATCCCTGTGCTGAGTTCCCGGGTCTGTACACTCGCTGTGCCCATTATGAGGGGTTCCCACCATCCCTGTGCTGAGTTCCCGGGTCTGTACACCCGCTGTGCCCATTATGAGGGGTTCCCACCATCCCTGTGCTGAGTTCCCGGGTCTGTACACCCGCTGTGCCCATTATGAGGGGTTCCCACCATCCCTGTGCTGAGTTCCCGGGTCTGTACACCCGCTGTGCCCATTATGAGGGGTTCTCACCATCCCTGTGCTGAGTTCCCGGGTCTGTACACCCGCTGTGCCCATTATGAGGGGTTAATTTTGTTTATTGAAAAAACTTACAAACAACAACTTATATACAATAAAACCATAATAAATAAATAAAACATATTTACAAAATAATTGAATATGATAATACAAAACAAGAACATAATAAATGGTACAAACCAAATTGCGCACAACACAATCCCTACAGGAGAGCCAGACTAAGGAACATCACCGTCACCATGCATGGAGCCTTTTATCAAAAATAGATTTCATCTTGAAAATCTAGGGGAGTGAATCAAGAATAGAAAGAAAAGCCGCACACCCCGAGATCAACAGGCAGCAGCTACAGAGTCCTGATATTCCTCCACGCCCTTATCCAGGCCTCCTGCTGCCACCTGCCTTTCTCAAGACCCCGAATCTTCCCAACCTCACCCAGAATGTCCTGCACCACCACTTCCACAGGGAGGATTTTACTCCGTAAGGATACCTGACACCGTGCACTCCACGTGAAATAACGGACTACTAGACTAACTAAAAAAAGTGTTTCCAAATCATAATCCCGACGAGTCTGGAATGCCCCATACACCCACTCTGCATAACTCATATGGGGGAGGAAGGGTATACTCAGAGCCCTCCCAACCCTCTTGTACACCTCTATATTAAAAGGGCATTGAAGTAGAAAGTGATCCATGGACTCCACCACTCCACCACACTCCACTCTCGGGCAGCCCCGATCACTCATGGAAAGAAACTTCAAGTTGCCCTTCACATATAGTTTTCCATGAAAGGCAAGCCAAGCCTGATCCCTAAACTTCATTGGGATTCTCTCCAAATTAATCAATCGCAAACCCTCCCCCAAAACCAGGCTTGGGCAATCCCTCAAGGCCAGTGGCTCACAAAAAGCAGAGCTCACGATCCGCTTCTCAAGAAGTTTCCTTGGAAGAGATTTGACTTCTCCTGCTGTTACTTGCCACTGCCGAAGCATTTTCAAACACGGGGCAACATAAGCCGGGAGCTGCTCATGCTTGACCCTCAGGCTTTTCACTGGCCCACAACTCTCCCAGTCTCACAGAAAGGGCCTAAACCAGGACTGGAAAATACCAACCCACCCAGGCGGTCTCTCTGCCAACATGTTACCAAGATTGTACTTCAGAAACATCAGAGAGAAAAAGACTACAGGATTGACCATCCCTAGACCACCCTCCCACCTAGGAAGGTAAGTCACATTCCTTTTGACAAGGTTTATTCTGTTCCCCCATAACAGCTGGAAGAAACAACTATAGATCCTGGTATAGAGAGAAACTGGCAAAATGCAAACAAAACTGAGATACAGAAAAATCGGAATCAGGTAAGTCTTGAACAGATCAACCTTTTCCCTCAAGGAAAGCTGCCAACCTTTCCAGCTTGCCACCTTGGCATCGGCATTCTCCAGCCTGTTCACCCAATTTGCATGACCATAGTCACCTGGGCCGAATTCAATGCCTAGAGCTCGAATTTTTTGTTGGGGCTCCGGGAAGTCATCCGGGAGAACAAAGCTCTCACCTTCCACACCCATCCAGAAAGCTTCACACTTGTCCTGGTTGACCTTTGAACCTGATGCCTCTGCATACTGCCCTATCACTGAGACCACCTCCTGCGCCTCCGCAGTCCCAGAGATAAAAACAGAAACATCATCAGCATAGGCCACAACCTTCAAAGGAGGTTCACCAGCGATGCCCAAAGGTACCCCACACAATGGTCCACTCTCTAGCCTTCTAATGAAGGGGTCGATTGCAAACACATATAGCAGAGGACTCAATGGACACCCCTGACGCACACCCGAGCCGACCGCAAAGGGCTGCCCGACCCAACCATTAACCAGAGGAAAGCTTTCAGCCCCTTTGTACAAAATCTTGAGCCAATCAATGAAACCCCCCTCCAGGCCATATTTGTCAAGAAGGAGCCACAAGTACTCATGATTAACCTGATCAAAGGCCTTAGCCTGATCCAATGTCAGCAAAAATTTACCCCAACCAGCAGCCCTACAACGCTCCAAGGCCTCCCAGACAGCTAACACCGCTGAGAAAGTGCTTCTACCTTGGACCGAACAGTGCTGGTGGCGGGATAACAAACTGCCTGCCACTGGTGATAATCGCCAGAAGAAAATCTTTGCCAGTATCTTCCTATCGACATTAAGAAGGCTAATGGGGCGCCAATTCCCAATCATCGAAGGATCTTTACCCTTTGACAGAAGGATCACTGCAGATTGCCTCATGGAGGGAGGGAGAGAACCCTCATTCAAACAGCCATTAAAAACCTCCACAAGGTAGGGAGCCAGGATCGTCTTAAAACATTTATAGAACTCGGCTGTCAAACCATCTGGCCCTGGCGTTTTCCTGATGGCTAGTTTATCAATAGCCTGAATTACCTCATCTGCAGTGATTTCATCTGTCAAATTCATCAAAGGAACATTACTTTCCAGTCCTGGTGTAGAGTCCAAAAAACCCAACATCCTTGTCCGATCAAGGTTCCTTCCTCCCAGGAGATCGGCATAGTATGACCTGACAACCTCCAGGATCCCTGACCTAGACTTCGTCAGAGAGCCCGTACTGTCCCTCAGGCCATTGACCGTCTTAACTGCTACACTCTGTTTACAGTTCTGGTAAGGGTCAGGCGAATGGTATTTCCCGTAATCCCTCTCCTGAACCAAAGAGGCATGCCTGTCATATTGATGTCTCCTAAGGAGGAGCTTCACCTCAGAGATCGCCCCAGAATCTCCTCCATTCGAAACAAGGCGGTCAAGTTTCCTCCGCAAACGCTGGTAGGTGATATACTTATCTTGCTGCTACTTTCTTCCTATGGCCTTGAAAAGCCCAACAGTCCGCTGTTTAACAAGCTCCCACCATTCTGACTTGCTGTTGCAAAAGTCTAGGATCGTTACCTGTGCTTGAAAAAAATCCTCAAAGGATTGTCTTACTCTCTCGTCTTCCAGGAGGGCCGAATTCAATCTCCAGATACCCCTCCCCCTAGGTGGCATGTCTGAGACATTCAGAGTCACAGATAGAATACAGTGATCAGAAAACTCCACTGCCCGACACACAGGTGCCGAAAAAGCGGAGTCTCCCTTTAAAAAAAACCTATCTATCCTACTCTGACTACTACCTCGCTGAAAAGTGAACCCCGTGCTGTCTGGGCAGCGCTTAATGTGCGCATCTACCAGACCTGCTTCCCTAACTATCGCATTAAGAAAAAGGGTGTCATAGCCCAGCTTATCTCTGAAACCTCTCCTGTCTTTAGACCTAGTAATGGTGTTGAAATCACCTCCAAAGATAACCTGCTGGGCCGTAAAAAGAAAAGGCTTAATCTTTGTAAAGAGGCATTTCCTGTCCCACTTCGTCTGGGGACCATAGATGTTAATCAGGCGCAAGTCCTGCCCCTTCACAGAGATGTCTAAGACCATGCATCTCCCTATCTCTACCTCAATTACCCGCCGGCACGTTACCATACCAGAAAAAAGGACTGCAACTCCGCTGTAAGGCTCGGCCGCAAGAGACCAAAATGAGGGACCACGTCTCCACTCCTTCTTTGCCAGATGTATATCGGCCAGACTACTCAGATGGGTTTCTTGCAAAAACAAAATGTCAGCATCAAACTCGCTGAGCAAAAATAAGGCCATATGGCGAGCACTTACTGAACTTAAGCTGGCAACATTAATGGTTGCCACTTTAACGGAGTGGGAACTGCCATTAGGGTAGTTGAGGCAGCCGTTTCTTAGCCTGACTACTCCCTCTTCCTGGAGAACCAGCGCACTTGGTTGCACCCTGGCACTCATCATCCATAGAGGATGCACAACTCAATGAGTCCCATTCATCATCATCATCTGAAAGGACCTTAAACTTATTTTCTAAAGGCAAAAATTTAGGATTTAAGGTAACTGAACTCCCTTTTTTCCTTCTTTTGCCCCTCCTCCTCCTATCCTCCAACCACTCCATATCATCCTTAGACAAACCAGACTCAGCAGCCTCCCCACCCCTATCCTCCCCTTCACCCCCCTCCCCCCCACTCCCTCTTCCCTTATCTACCACCAGGCCAGCCTCTCCACCATCCTCCCCACTCCTCTGTACCCCACGATCCTCAATAGAAACCCTGCAGCGTCAGGGGAGGGGGGTTGGCACCACACCTGACTCACCTGCCTCAGCACCTCTTGCTGCCTCTGCAATTTTAGAAGACACAGACACAGAAGGATTGGACACATTTTTGGCAACTGATACCTTACCTACAGAAGACATGGGCACACTAGGTAAACGCACAGACTGGGGAGACACAGACACATAAGGTATTGGCACAGACTGGAGCACCACAGATTGGGGAGACACATTAGGTATTGGCACAGACTGGGGAGACACAGACACATTAGGTATTGGCACAGACTGGGGCACCACAGACTGGGGAGACACATTAGGTATTGGCACAGACTGGAGCACCACAGACTGGGGAGACACATTAGATATTGGCACAGACTCAGATGGACTCACAGGCACTCCAGCTGCTGAGCTCCGAGCATCCTCCATGTCCATGCGGAAGAACTCTCTCATGAGCTCAGGATTGTTGTGCATTGCCTCAGGACACTGACTGTAAGGATGTCCCACCGCATTGCACAGATTGCACCTGATAATGTTACAATCCTTCGCCAAATGTTCTATACCCTGACACAGAGAGCACTTCATCGCTGGACAGGAGGATGCAAGATGTCCTTTATCACCACACTTATTGCAGAGCTTTGGCTGGCCTGGATAGAAGATGGTCAGCCTGTCCCTCCCCAGGAAAGCTGAGGATGGCAGATGCTGGACAACATTATCAACGACCTTTAATTTTAGCTGCACAGACCATCCCCCCGTCCATATTCCCCGATCGTCCACAATCTTTTTTAGGGGGCTCAGGACGTCTCCATACCTCCTCAACCATACAGATAAATCCCCTTGTGGTATGGATTCATTGCGGACAAAAATTGTGACCATTTTAATGAGGGGCTGGCGTGATACAAGCTTTGGGATGAGCCCTTTCCAGTCCGGCAGGCCCCTACACACGTGCTCATACTTCTCCCAAAATATGTCCAAAGACTCCGGACGGATAAAGGACAAATCATATTCATAGGAACCTGCCGGACTGATCAGGGCGAAGATATCTGTGGGTGTAAACCCCATCTGTAGAATCTTATCCACCACTGTCCTCCTATGTGGGGGGATTCCACCACCTTCCCATTTTAACTGCACAACATTCCTCCTTTTAAACAGGGAGGAAGATAAAACATTTTCATGCTCCTTCCCTGCTTGCCCCCCCTTCCCAGATCCTGTAGCAGCAACACCAGCATAAGTTTTTCTTACACCAGCAGCATTTGCAGTCTTGTCCTTAGACACACCGGGTCTGTACACCCGCTGTGCCCATTATGAGGGGTTCTCACCATCCCTGTGCTGAGTTCCCGGGTCTGTACACCCGCTGTGCCCATTATGAGGGGTTCTCACCATCCCTGTGCTGAGTTCCCGGGTCTGTACACCCGCTGTGCCCATTATGAGGGGTTCCCACCATCCCGGTGCTGAGTTCCCGGGTCTGTACACCCGCTGTGCCCATTATGAGGGGTTCTCACCATCCCTGTGCTGAGTTCCCGGGTCTGTACACCCGCTGTGCCCATTATGAGGGGTTCCCACCATCCCGGTGCTGAGTTCCCGGGTCTGTACACCCGCTGTGCCCATTATGAGGGGTTCTCACCATCCCTGTGCTGAGTTCCCGGGTCTGTACACCCGCTGTGCCCATTATGAGGGGTTCCCACCATCCCTGTGCTGAGTTCCCGGGTCTGTACACCCGCTGTGCCCATTATGAGGGGTTCCCACCATCCCTGTGCTGAGTTCCCGGGTCTGTACACCCGCTGTGCCCATTATGAGGGGTTCCCTCCATCCCTGTGCTGAGTTCCCGGGTCTGTACACCCGCTGTGCCCATTATGAGGGGTTCCCACCATCCCTGTGCTGAGTTCCCGGGTCTGTACACCCGCTGTGCCCATTATGAGGGGTTCTCACCATCCCTGTGCTGAGTTCCCGGGTCTGTACCCCCGCTGTGCCCATTATGAGGGGTTCTCACCATCCCTGTGCTGAGTTCCCGGGTCTGTACACCCGCTGTGCCCATTATGAGGGGTTCCCTCCATCCCTGTGCTGAGTTCCCGGGTCTGTACACCCGCTGTGCCCATTATGAGGGGTTCCCACCATCCCTGTGCTGAGTTCCCGGGTCTGTACACCCGCTGTGCCCATTATGAGGGGTTCTCACCATCCCTGTGCTGAGTTCCCGGGTCTGTACACCCGCTGTGCCCATTATGAGGGGTTCCCACCATCCCTGTGCTGAGTTCTCAGGTCTGTACACCCGCTGTGCCCATTATGAGGGGTTCCCACCATCCCTGTGCTGAGTTCCCGGGTCTGTACACCCGCTGTGCCCATTATGAGGGGTTCCCACCATCCCTGTGCTGAGTTCCCGGGTCTGTACACCCGCTGTGCCCATTATGAGGGGTTCTCACCATCCCTGTGCTGAGTTCCCGGGTCTGTACACCCGCTGTGCCCATTATGAGGGGTTCCCACCATCCCTGTGCTGAGTTCCCGGGTCTGTACACCCGCTGTGCCCATTATGAGGGGTTCTCACCATCCCTGTGCTGAGTTCCCGGGTCTGTACACCCGCTGTGCCCATTATGAGGGGTTCTCACCATCCCTGTGCTGAGTTCCCGGGTCTGTACACCCGCTGTGCCCATTATGAGGGGTTCTCACCATCCCTGTGCTGAGTTCCCGGGTCTGTACACCCGCTGTGCCCATTATGAGGGGTTCCCACCATCCCTGTGCTGAGTTCCCGGGTCTGTACACCCGCTGTGCCCATTATGAGGGGTTCTCACCATCCCTGTGCTGAGTTCCCGGGTCTGTACACCCGCTGTGCCCATTATGAGGGGTTCTCACCATCCCTGTGCTGAGTTCCCGGGTCTGTACACCCGCTGTGCCCATTATGAGGGGTTCTCACCATCCCTGTGCTGAGTTCCCGGGTCTGTACACCTGCTGTGCCCATTATGAGGGGTTCCCACCATCCCTGTGCTGAGTTCCCGGGTCTGTACACCCGCTGTGCCCATTATGAGGGGTTCTCACCATCCCTGTGCTGAGTTCCTGGGTCTCTACACCCGCTGTGCCCATTATGAGGGGTTCTCACCATCCCTGTGCTGAGTTCCCGGGTCTGTACACCCGCTGTGCCCATTATGAGGGGTTCCCACCATCCCTGTGCTGAGTTCTCAGGTCTGTACACCCGCTGTGCCCATTATGAGGGGTTCCCACCATCCCTGTGCTGAGTTCCCGGGTCTGTACACCCGCTGTGCCCATTATGAGGGGTTCTCACCATCCCTGTGCTGAGTTCCCGGGTCTGTACACCCGCTGTGCCCATTATGAGGGGTTCCCACCATCCCTGTGCTGAGTTCCCGGGTCTGTACACCCGCTGTGCCCATTATGAGGGGTTCCCACCATCCCTGTGCTGAGTTCCCGGGTCTGTACACCCGCTGTGCCCATTATGAGGGGTTCTCACCATCCCTGTGCTGAGTTCCCGGGTCTGTACACCCGCTGTGCCCATTATGAGGGGTTCCCACCATCCCTGTGCTGAGTTCCCGGGTCTGTACACCCGCTGTGCCCATTATGAGGGGTTCCCACCATCCCTGTGCTGAGTTCCCGGGTCTGTACACCCGCTGTGCCCATTATGAGGGGTTCCCACCATCCCTGTGCTGAGTTCCCGGGTCTGTACACCCGCTGTGCCCATTATGAGGGGTTCCCACCATCCCTGTGCTGAGTTCCTGGGGTTTTTAATGTCATCATAACGGATAATTGTAATTAACAAACATTCTTATTTTGTCCGATTCTGTTGTAATGGAATTTGGATCTCAAGTTTGTAAACGAAATTTCGTATTTCATACAAAATTCATATACATAAAAATTTGTATTTTGGATCCTCACGAATGTACAAATTTCCGAAAATTCATACGAATTTCCGTTTCGTACAAAACTAATCGCACATGTTTACTATTTATAGTCAGGAGTGCCCCCTGGAAACAATCCCCCACCCAAAGATCTTGGTGGAATCTCCACTATTTATAGTAAAAAGTGGGAACCATCCCCCACCCAGAGATCTGGGGGAATCCCCTCTATTGATAGTCAGAAGTGCCCCCTGGGGACCATCCCCCACCCAGAGATCTGGGGGAATCCCCTCTATTGATAGTCAGGAGTGCCCCCTGGGGACCATCCCCCACCCAGAGATCTGGGGGAATCCCCTCTATTGATAATCAGGAGTGCCCCTCTGAGAACCATCCCCCACCCAGAGATCTGGGGGAATCCCCTCTATTGATAATCAGGAGTGCCCCCTGGGGACCATCCCCCACCCAGAGATCTGGGGGAATCCCCTCTATTGATAATCAGGAGTGCCCCCTGGGGACCATCCCCCACCCAGAGATCTGGGGGAATCCCCTCTATTGATAATCAGGAGTGCCCCTCTGAGAACCATCCCCCACCCAGAGATCTGGGGGAATCCCCTCTATTGATAATCAGGAGTGCCCCTCTGAGAACCATCCCCCACCCAGAGATCTGGGGGAATCCCCTCTATTGATAATCAGGAGTGCCCCTCTGAGAACCATCCCCCACCCAGAGATCTGGGGGAATCCCCTCTATTGATAATCAGGAGTGGCCCTCTGAGAACCATCCCCCACCCAGATATCTGGGGGAATCCCCTCTCTTGATAGTCTGGAGTGCCCCCTGGGGACCATCCCCCACCCAGATATCTGGGGGAACCCCTTTAGTGATAATCAGGAGTGCCCCTCTGAGAACCATCCCCCACCCAGATATCTGGGGGAATCCCCTCTATTGATAATCAGGAGTGCCCCTCTAAGAACCATCCCCCACCCAGATATCTGGGGGAATCCCCTCTCTTCATAGTCAGGAGTGCCCCTCTGAGAACCATCCCCCACCCAGATATCTGGGGGAATCCCCTCTCTTCATAGTCTGGAGTGCCCCTCTGAGAACCATCCCCCACCCAGAGATCTGGGGGAATCCCCTCTATTGATAGTCAGGAGTGCCCCTCTAAGAACCATCCCCCACCCAGATATCTGGGGGAACCCCTTTAGTGATAATCAGGAGTACCCCCTGGGGACGATCCATCACCCAGAGATCTGGGGGAATCCCCTCTATTTATATTCAGGATTAACCCCCTATGTACCATCCCATCACACCATAGGAATAACAAGAAAAGATTTCTATTGTCCCATGAGAAGAATAGCCCATGTGTAGCTTTATGGTTACATATTAATGACCTGAAATCACCTACAGAGGAAGAGATTCTTGAGGGGGATGGGATCCACTGATGATGCTGCTACCAAGGACTTCTCTGTGAAGGTTCTTATAGATCCAGGTCATGGAATATCTCTAGTAGTGGCCACATTCAGTTGGACTTGGCAGGAGAAGCAAAAAAAGTGACTTGGAGAAGAGATGAAACATCTTCAACTTTACATCACAAGTCCAGCTAAATGTAACGAACTGTTACTAGATAAATGTAGAAATAACTCTCGGTGGAGCTGCTGGTTTAAGCGGGCTTGTTACCTTCACTCTCCTTCCCTCTGTTTCACCGGCACCGGGTCTAGGGTTCCGTTGAGTTTACCTCTGGATGATATAAGCACCAACACTTGAGTACGTTTTCAATGCTTTATTGAACCAAGTAACGAAGGAAGTAGCAGGAAAGAGGCAGGAGGAAAACTGCAGGGAAGCTCAAATACCTTTCTTTAGGTTTCTTTAGAACATCCTTTAAAGTTGAATATTGTAATCGAATGCACTCCCCTTTTGTGGGACCCAATTTTTGCCCGCCTGGATAGGCCTCTCTCACTTGTCTAGCAGCCAGTACATAGCACGAACTAAAGTCTCTGCCACAGACTTGCTTGAAATAAACCCGTACGATCCTCTGCCACAGGATGTATTGGTTCACAATGAATGTCAGACACAGTACTTGGACCTCTAAGCCAACCCAGCAGTACCATGTAACAAGACTACTTCAGGATACGTCCTCCAACCGAGTCACCAGGCCCCTCTCCAGACCAGCACTCTGCATGATCCTTCCATGACGGGTCCTCCCCTGGGATCTCCTCAGTTGTCCAGCTTCTTCACTCTGGATAGACAGCCCAGGACCATTCCTTGGCTGCTGTGGTAGGCTCCAGACAGGCTTCTGGGCCCACCCACACGCTGCAGCGACGTGGGCCTCTGGAACACATAACACATACCTGTCGGCCAGGAGGGCCAGCAGGTGGCTGAAAGTGAACTCCTAAACATGGCGTCTGTCCCATAAATACCCCCTCCCAGAATGCAACTCGGAGGACCACCTCCACCGAATTGTCTCCAGGACAGAGGAGCACTCATACCCTTCAACACGTTGCTTTTCCAACACCCGCCGATGGTGACAACGACACCCAACGGCACAGTGTGGAACTACCCGCAACTCAGCCAAACTGGAACAGAGGCAAATCTAACTTCCTATAACGAGCAATTCACTAAATCTACCTATCAGATGGTAGATCATAAATCTACCAGCGCTACATATGGAATAGAGATAATGACTCCGGACACCCCCAATGCTGACTACCAGTCCCTGAATATTCGAAGACCGAATAATCTGCCTCTATACTTGTGAAGGAAGTGACTCCAATGACTCTGGACACCCACAATGATGACCAACACTCCTCGAATATTGGAAGAGGCCTAGACAGAATAATCTGTCCCCATACTTGTGAAGGAGGTGACTCCAATGACTCTGGACACCCTCAATGTTGACCACCACTTCCCAAATATTGGAAGACCAAATAATGTCTCCATAATTGTGAAGAAAGTGACTCCAATGGCTCCAGACACCCCCAGTGCTGATCACCACTCCATCAATATTGGAAGAAGCAATAATCTGCCTCCATAGTTGAGAGAAATTACCACTCCAGGTGATAGCCCCGTGTTCACACCATCCTTGTGTTGAGGAGATGAAGAGTGCCGGCTCAGCAAAGGCAATGAGAGAAATTAAATAGGACGGCCGCATTCCGATATAGTGCCTTTTTTTGACAAAACTTAGTCCATACACCAATAGAGGCATAGGTACAGATGATGGCTGACGCGTTTCGCACCATTAGTGGCGCTTACTCATAGCTGTCATAGCTATGACTAAGCACCACTAATGGTGCGAAATGCATCAGCCATCATCTGTACCTGTGCCTCTGTTGGTGAATGGACTAAGTTTTGTCAATAAAGGCATTATATCAGAGTGTGGCCGTCCTATTTCATTTCTCTTGTAATCTGCCTCCATACCTGTGAAGGAAGTGGCTCCAATGACTGGACACCCCCAATGCTGATCACCACTCCCCGAATATTGGAAGATGGAATAATATGTCCCTATACTTGTGAAGGATCTGACTCCAATGACTCTGGACAACCTCAATGCTGACCTCCACTCCCCGAATATTGGAAGATGGAATAATATGTCTCCATACTTATGAAGGATCTGACTCCAATGGCTCTGGACGGTGTGGACACCCTCAGTGCTGACCTCCACTCCCCAAATATTGGAAGACAGAATAATATGTCGCTATACTTATGAAGGATCTGACTCCAATGGCTCTGGACGGTGTGGACACCCTCAATGCTGACCTCCACTCCCCAAATATTGGAAGACAGAATAATATGTCGCTATACTTATGAAGGTTTGACTCCAATGGCTCTGGACGGTGTGGGCACCCTCAATGCTGACCTCCACTCCCCGAATATTGAAAGATGGAATAATATGTCTCCATACTTGTGAAGGATCTGACTCCAATGACTCTGGACAACCTCAATGATGACCTCCACTCCCCAAATATTGTAAGACAGAATAATATGTCGCTATACTTATGAAGGTTTGACTCCAATGGCTCTGGACGGTGTGGGCACCCTCAATGCTGACCTCCACTCCCCGAATATTGAAAGATGGAATAATATGTCCCTATACTTGTGAAGGATCTGACTCCAATGGCTCTGGACGGTGTGGACACCCTCAATGATGACCTCCACTCCCCGAATATTGAAAGATGGAATAATATGTCCCTATACTTGTGAAGGATCTGACTCCAATGGCTCTGGACACCCTCAGTGCTGACCTCCACTCCCCGAATATTGGAAGATGGAATAATATGTCTCCATACTTGTGAAGGATCTGACTCCAATGGCTCTGGACAGTGTGGACACCCTCAAAGCTGACCTCCACTCCCCGAATACTGGAAGACAGAATAATATGTCCCTATACTTGTGAAGGATCTGACTCCAATGACTCTGGACAACCTCAATGATGACCTCCACTACCCGAATATTGGAAGATGGAATAATATGTCCCTATACTTGTGAAGGATCTGACTCCAATGACTCTGGACACCCTCAGTGCTGACCTCCACTCCCCGAATATTGGAAGATGGAATAATATGTCTCTGTACTTATGAAGGATCCAGCAAGTGGGATAAATAAAGTTGAAGGGCAGATAATTTTCTTATCCCAGTAATAATAGAAATGTTGAGACGATGGAGAATAATGAAGTGCAGACACGGGGCGAGGGGATAATCCCAAGGACATTTATTGTACCAGCAATAAACCAATCAGCCCCCTCTTTGTGGCCCCGGATTGTGTCAGTCTGATCTGTGACTCCACAGAGATGAAGAAGATCTAGAGATTTCATTAGGCAGATCCTCTGCAGTTGTGCGTAGATACCTCCGACCTCCATATTGATCTCCCCCCCATGTCCTGATCCCAATGTCAGATCAGTGGGGGTGGGGGGGGGTGGCTGGGGACACAATGGGCCCCGGCCTGACTTCCAGGAATGTCTGTAAACAGGTTTGGGGGTCTCCGGCAGAGAGACGTTTGTTGACTTCACCAGAGGTGACATGTGTGTAAATGGTGCATTGTCCCGACTTGTGTAACCAGGATGTCAGGATTGTCCCAGCTGTGACACACAATGAAGCTCTGATCCCCCCACAGAGACCAATATTGAACTTTCTGTGTCCAGAGCCGGCATCCTAATCCCACCATTGCCAGGGACACCCAGGGACTACAACCCCCATCAGGACCAGGAACCAGGCCAGGATAATGAGGTCCATCATTCCTGATACTGAATTCCCTACATATGATAGTTCTGTATGACACCCATCCACAACACCCCAAATCTGACACAAGAGCTGACACTCATCCCTCCTCTACACCTGACACCTACAACTACCCCCCCGACAGATAACTTCTGATTGGTTGCTATAGGAGACCGCCCCCTGCTCTCTGTCAAAGGCCCCCCCATATAAGATGTTGTGGATTATTCCAATATCTCCAACCGATCGAGAGAACAAATAATCTCCAGTGATCGGTTCTCTTTACACGATGGGACTGCAAACATGTTCTCTGCAATAGATTGTAAGCTTCTGTGGTTTGGGCTCTGCACTATCTCTATAGCCGAACTACAAGAAGCCAGAGAGAGGACTACAATACACACCACCAGGACAGGAGGCCAGAGAGAGGACTACAATACACACCATGAGGACAGGAGGCCAGAGAGAGGACTACAATACACATCACCGGGACAGGAGGCCAGAGAGAGGACTACAATACACACCATGAGGACAGGAGGCCAGAGAGAGGACTACAATACACACCACCGGGACAGGAGGCCAGAGAGAGGACTACAATACACACCACCGGGACAGGAGATCAGAGAGAGGACTACAATACACACCACCGGGACAGGAGACCAGAGAGAGGACTACAATACACACCACCGGGACAGGAGGCCAGAGAGAGGACTACAATACACACCACCGGGACAGGAGACCAGAGAGAGGACTACAATACACACCACCGGGACAGGAGATCAGAGAGAGGACTACAATACACACCACCGGGACAGGAGATCAGAGAGAGGACTACAATACACACCATGAGGACAGGAGGCCAGAGAGAGGACTACAATACACACCATGAGGACAGGAGGCCAGAGAGAGGACTACAATACACACCATGAGGACAGGAGACCAGAGAGAGGACTACAATACACACCACCGGGACAGGAGGCCAGAGAGAGGACTACAATACACACCATGAGGACAGGAGGCCAGAGAGAGGACTACAATACACACCACCGGGACAGGAGGCCAGAGAGAGGACTACAATACACACCACTGGGACAGGAGGCCAGAGAGAGGACTACAATACACACCACCGGGACAGGAGGCCAGAGAGAGGACTACAATACACACCACCGGGACAGGAGGCCAGAGAGAGGACTACAATACACACCATGAGGACAGGAGGCCAGAGAGAGGACTACAATACACACCACCGGGACAGGAGATCAGAGAGAGGACTACAATACACACCACCGGGACAGGAGGCCAGAGAGAGGACTACAATACACACCACCGGGACAGGAGATCAGAGAGAGGACTACAATACACACCATGAGGACAGGAGGCCAGAGAGAGGACTACAATACACACCACCGGGACAGGAGGCCAGAGAGAGGACTACAATACACACCACCGGGACAGGAGGCCAGAGAGAGGACTACAATACACACCATGAGGACAGGAGACCAGAGAGAGGACTACAATACACACCATGAGGACAGGAGGCCAGAGAGAGGACTACAATACACACCACCGGGACAGGAGGCCAGAGAGAGGACTACAATACACACCACCGGGACAGGAGGCCAGAGAGAGGACTACAATACACACCACCGGGACAGGAGGCCAGAGAGAGGACTACAATACACACCACCGGGACAGGAGGCCAGAGAGAGGACTACAATACACACCATGAGGACAGGAGGCCAGAGAGAGGACTACAATACACACCATGAGGACAGGAGGCCAGAGAGAGGACTACAATACACACCATGAGGACAGGAGGCCAGAGAGAGGACTACAATACACACCATGAGGACAGGAGGCCAGAGAGAGGACTACAATACACACCATGAGGACAGGAGGCCAGAGAGAGGACTACAATACACACCACTGGGACAGGAGGCCAGAGAGAGGACTACAATACACACCACCGGGACAGGAGGCCAGAGAGAGGACTACAATACACACCATGAGGACAGGAGGCCAGAGAGAGGACTACAATACACACCACCGGGACAGGAGGCCAGAGAGAGGACTACAATACACACCACCGGGACAGGAGACCAGAGAGAGGACTACAATACACACCATGAGGACAGGAGGCCAGAGAGAGGACTACAATACACACCACTGAGACAGGAGGCCAGAGAGAGGACTACAATACACACCACTGGGACAGGAGGCCAGAGAGAGGACTACAATACACACCATGAGGACAGGAGGCCAGAGAGAGGACTACAATACACACCATGAGGACAGGAGGCCAGAGAGAGGACTACAATACACACCATGAGGACAGGAGGCCAGAGAGAGGACTACAATACACACCACTGGGACAGGAGGCCAGAGAGAGGACTACAATACACACCACTGGGACAGGAGGCCAGAGAGAGGACTACAATACACACCATGAGGACAGGAGGCCAGAGAGAGGACTACAATACACACCACCGGGACAGGAGGCCAGAGAGAGGACTACAATACACACCATGAGGACAGGAGGCCAGAGAGAGGACTACAATACACACCATGAGGACAGGAGGCCAGAGAGAGGACTAAAATACACACCACCGGGACAGGAGGCCAGAGAGAGGACTACAATACACACCACCAGTACAGGAGGCCAGAGAGAGGACTACAATACACACCACCGGGACAGGAGGCCAGAGAGAGGACTACAATACACACCACCGGGACAGGAGGCCAGAGAGAGGACTACAATACACACCACCGGGACAGGAGACCAGAGAGAGGACTACAATACACACCATGAGGACAGGAGGCCAGAGAGAGGACTACAATACACACCACTGAGACAGGAGGCCAGAGAGAGGACTACAATACACACCACTGGGACAGGAGGCCAGAGAGAGGACTACAATACACACCATGAGGACAGGAGGCCAGAGAGAGGACTACAATACACACCATGAGGACAGGAGGCCAGAGAGAGGACTACAATACACACCACTGGGACAGGAGGCCAGAGAGAGGACTACAATACACACCACTGGGACAGGAGGCCAGAGAGAGGACTACAATACACACCATGAGGACAGGAGGCCAGAGAGAGGACTACAATACACACCACCGGGACAGGAGGCCAGAGAGAGGACTACAATACACACCACTGGGACAGGAGGCCAGAGAGAGGACTACAATACACACCATGAGGACAGGAGGCCAGAGAGAGGACTACAATACACACCACCGGGACAGGAGGCCAGAGAGAGGACTACAATACACACCATGAGGACAGGAGGCCAGAGAGAGGACTACAATACACACCATGAGGACAGGAGGCCAGAGAGAGGACTACAATACACACCATGAGGACAGGAGGCCAGAGAGAGGACTACAATACACACCACCGGGACAGGAGGCCAGAGAGAGGACTACAATACACACCACCGGGACAGGAGGCCAGAGAGAGGACTACAATACACACCATGAGGACAGGAGGCCAGAGAGAGGACTACAATACACACCACCGGGACAGGAGGCCAGAGAGAGGACTACAATACACACCATGAGGACAGGAGGCCAGAGAGAGGACTACAATACACACCATGAGGACAGGAGGCCAGAGAGAGGACTACAATACACACCACTGGGACAGGAGGCCAGAGAGAGGACTACAATACACACCATGAGGACAGGAGGCCAGAGAGAGGACTACAATACACACCACCGGGACAGGAGGCCAGAGAGAGGACTACAATACACACCACCGGGACAGGAGGCCAGAGAGAGGACTACAATACACACCATGAGGACAGGAGGCCAGAGAGAGGACTACAATACACACCACCGGGACAGGAGGCCAGAGAGAGGACTACAATACACACCATGAGGACAGGAGGCCAGAGAGAGGACTACAATACACACCACCGGGACAGGAGGCCAGAGAGAGGACTACAATACACACCATGAGGACAGGAGGCCAGAGAGAGGACTACAATACACACCACCGGGACAGGAGGCCAGAGAGAGGACTACAATACACACCATGAGGACAGGAGGCCAGAGAGAGGACTACAATACACTCCACTGGGACAGGAGGCCAGAGAGAGGACTACAATACACACCACCGGGACAGGAGGCCAGAGAGAGGACTACAATACACACCATGAGGACAGGAGGCCAGAGAGAGGACTACAATACACTCCACTGGGACAGGAGGCCAGAGAGAGGACTACAATACACTCCACTGGGACAGGAGATCAGAGAGAGGACTACAATACACACCACTGGGACAGGAGGCCAGAGAGAGGACTACAATACACACCATGAGGACAGGAGGCCAGAGAGAGGACTACAATACACACCACCGGGACAGGAGGCCAGAGAGAGGACTACAATACACACCACCAGGACAGGAGGCCAGAGAGAGGACTACAATACACACCACCGGGACAGGAGGCCAGAGAGAGGACTACAATACACACCATGAGGACAGGAGGCCAGAGAGAGGACTACAATACACACCACCGGGACAGGAGGCCAGAGAGAGGACTACAATACACACCACTGGGACAGGAGGCCAGAGAGAGGACTACAATACACACCACCGGGACAGGAGGCCAGAGAGAGGACTACAATACACACCACCGGGACAGGAGGCCAGAGAGAGGACTACAATACACACCATGAGGACAGGAGGCCAGAGAGAGGACTACAATACACACCATGAGGACAGGAGGCCAGAGAGAGGACTACAATACACACCACCGGGACAGAAGACCAGAGAGAGGACTACAATACACACCACCGGGACAGGAGGCCAGAGAGAGGACTACAATACACACCATGAGGACAGGAGGCCAGAGAGAGGACTACAATACACACCACCGGGACAGGAGGCCAGAGAGAGGACTACAATACACACCACTGGGACAGGAGGCCAGAGAGAGGACTACAATACACACCACTGGGACAGGAGGCCAGAGAGAGGACTACAATACACACCATGAGGACAGGAGGCCAGAGAGGGGACTACAATACACACCACTGGGACAGGAGGCCAGAGAGAGGACTACAATACACACCACTGGGACAGGAGGCCAGAGAGAGGACTACAATACACACCATGAGGACAGGAGGCCAGAGAGAGAACTACAATACACACCATGAGGACAGGAGGCCAGAGAGAGGACTACAATACATACCACCAGACAAGACTCGTGCTCGGGACCTTGAAGGTCTAGATTAGGGGTCTCCAAACTTTCCAAGCAAAGGGCCAATTTACTGTCCTTCAGGCTTTAGGGGGGCTGGACTGAAGAAAATGCCCTGGGATCAGTGCCCCATCATTGGTTTTAATGGGAGGAATAGTGCCCCATTGATGGGGGCAGTTGGTGGAGTAGTGCCCCATTGATGGTGTCAGTTGGTGGAGTAGTGCCCCATTGATGGTGTCAGTTGGTGGAGTAGTGCCCCATTGATGGTGTCAGTTGGTGGAGTAGTGCCCCATTGATGGGGTCAGTTGGTGGAGTAGTGCCCCATTGATGGTGTCAGTTGGTGGAGTAGTGCCCCATTGATGGTGTCAGTTGGTGGAGTAGTGCCCCATTGATGGTGTCAGTTGGTGGAGTAGTGCCCCATTGATGGTGTCAGTTGGTGGAGTAGTGCCCCATTGATGGTGTCAGTTGGTGGAGTAGTGCCCCATTGATGGTGTCAGTTGGTGGAGTAGTGCCCCATTGATGGGGTCAGTTGGTGGAGTAGTGCCCCATTGATGGTGTCAGTTGGTGGAGTAGTGCCCCATTGATGGTGTCAGTTGGTGGAGTAGTGCCCCATTGATGGTGTCAGTTGGTGGAGTAGTGCCCCATTGATGGTGTCAGTTGGTAGAGTAGTGCCCCATTGATGGTGTCAGTTGGTGGAGTAGTGCCCCATTGATGGTGTCAGTTCGTGGAGTAGTGCCCCATTGATGGTGTCAGTTGGTGAAGTCGTGCCCCATTGATGGTGTCAGTTGGTGGAGTAGTGCCCCATTGATGGTGTCAGTTGGTGGAGTAGTGCCCCATTGATGGGGTCAGTTGGTGGAGTAGTGCCCCATTGATGGTGTCAGTTGGTGGAGTAGTGCCCCATTGATGGTGTCAGTTGGTGGAGTAGTGCCCCATTGATGGTGTCAGTTGGTGGAGTAGTGCCCCATTGATGGTGTCGGTTGGTGGAGTAGTGCCCCATTGATGGTGTCGGTTGGTGGAGTAGTGCCCCATTGATGGTGTCGGTTGGTGGAGTAGTGCCCCATTGATGGTGTCGGTTGGTGGAGTAGTGCCCCATTGATGGTGTCAGTTGGTGGAGTAGTGCCCCATTGATGGGGTCAGTTGGTGGAGTAGTGCCCCATTGATGGGGTCAGTTGGTGGAATAGTGCCCCATTGATGGTGTCAGTTGGTGGAGTAGTGCCCCATTGATGGTGTCAGTTGGTGGAGTAGTGCCCCATTGATGGTGTCAGTTGGTGGAGTAGTGCCCCATTGATGGGGTCAGTTGGTGGAATAGTGCCCCATTGATGGTGTCAGTTGGTGGAGTAGTGCCCCATTGATGGTGTCAGTTGGTGGAGTAGTGCCCCATTGATGGTGTCGGTTGGTGGAGTAGTGCCCCATTGATGGTGTCAGTTGGTGGAGTAGTGCCCCATTGATGGGGTCAGTTGGTGGAATAGTGCCCCATTGATGGTGTCAGTTGGTGGAGTAGTGCCCCATTGATGGTGTCGGTTGGTGGAGTAGTGCCCCATTGATGGTGTCAGTTGGTGGAGTAGTGCCCCATTGATGGTGTCAGTTGGTGGAGTAGTGCCCCATTGATGGGGTCAGTTGGAGGAGTAGTGCCCCATTGATGGGGTCAGTTGGAGGAGTAGTGCCCCATTGATGGGGTCGGTTGGAGGAGTAGTGCCCCATTGATGGTGTCGGTTGGTGGAGTAGTGCCCCATTGATGGTGTCGGTTGGTGGAGTAGTGCCCCATTGATGGTGTCGGTTGGTGGAGTAGTGCCCCATTGATGGTGTCAGTTGGTGGAGTAGTGCCCCATTGATGGGGTCAGTTGGAGGAGTAGTGCCCCATTGATGGGGTCAGTTGGAGGAGTAGTGCCCCATTGATGGGGTCGGTTGGAGGAGTAGTGCCCCATTGATGGTGTCGGTTGGAGGAGTAGTGCCCCATTGATGGGGTCAGTTGGAGGAGTAGTGCCCCATTGATGGTGTCGGTTGGTGGAGTAGTGCCCCATTGATGGGGTCGGTTGGTGGAGTAGTGCCTCATTGATGGTGTCAGTTGGTGGAGTAGTGCCCCATTGATGGGGTCGGTTGGTGGAGTAGTGCCCCATTGATGGGGTCAGTTGGAGGAGTAGTGCCCCATTGATGGGGTCAGTTGGTGGAGTAGTGCCCCATTGATGGTGTCAGTTGGTGGAGTAGTGCCCCATTGATGGTGTCGGTTGGTGGAGTAGTGCCCCATTGATGGTGTCAGTTGGTGGAGTAGTGCCCCATTGATGGTGTCAGTTGGTGGAGTAGTGCCCCATTGATGGGGTCAGTTGGAGGAGTAGTGCCCCATTGATGGGGTCAGTTGGAGGAGTAGTGCCCCATTGATGGGGTCAGTTGGAGGAGTAGTGCCCCATTGATGGTGTCGGTTGGAGGAGTAGTGCCCCATTGATGGTGTCGGTTGGTGGAGTAGTGCCCCATTGATGGGGTCGGTTGGTGGAGTAGTGCCTCATTGATGGTGTCAGTTGGTGGAGTAGTGCCCCATTGATGGGGTCGGTTGGTGGAGTAGTGCCCCATTGATGGGGTCAGTTGGAGGAGTAGTGCCCCATTGATGGTGTCGGTTGGAGGAGTAGTGTCCCATTGATGGGGTCAGTTGGAGGAGTAGTGCCCCATTGATGGGGTCAGTTGGAGGAGTAGTGCCCCATTGATGGGGTCAGTTGGAGGAGTAGTGCCCCATTGATGGTGTCAGTTGGTGGA
Organism: Aquarana catesbeiana; assembly: GCF_042186555.1. Lineage (NCBI taxonomy): Eukaryota > Metazoa > Chordata > Amphibia > Anura > Ranidae > Aquarana > Aquarana catesbeiana. The sequence goes on along the minus strand of NC_133328.1, from coordinate 652,685,949 downwards.
GTAGTGCCCCATTGATGGTGTCGGTTGGTGGAGTAGTGCCCCATTGATGGGGTCAGTTGGAGGAGTAGTGCCCCATTGATGGGGTCAGTTGGAGGAGTAGTGCCCCATTGATGGTGTCAGTTGGTGGAGTAGTGCCCCATTGATGGTGTCGGTTGGTGGAGTAGTGCCCCATTGATGGGGTCAGTTGGAGGAGTAGTGCCCCATTGATGGGGTCAGTTGGAGGAGTAGTGCCCCATTGATGGGGTCAGTTGGTGGAGTAGTGCCCCATTGATGGGGTCAGTTGGAGGAGTAGTGCCCCATTGATGGGGTCAGTTGGAGGAGTAGTGCCCCATTGATGGGGTCAGTTGGTGGAGTAGTGCCCCATTGATGGTGTCGGTTGGTGGAGTAGTGCCCCATTGATGGTGTCAGTTGGTGGAGTAGTGCCCCATTGATGGTGTCAGTTGGTGGAGTAGTGCCCCATTGATGGTGTCGGTTGGTGGAGTAGTGCCCCATTGATGGTGTCGGTTGGTGGAGTAGTGCCCCATTGATGGTGTCGGTTGGTGGAGTAGTGCCCCATTGATGGTGTCAGTTGGAGGAGTAGTGCCCCATTGATGGGGTCAGTTGGTGGAGTAGTGCCCCATTGATGGTGTCGGTTGGTGGAGTAGTGCCCCATTGATGGTGTCAGTTGGTGGAGTAGTGCCCCATTGATGGGGTCAGTTGGTGGAGTAGTGCCCCATTGATGGTGTCAGTTGGTGGAGTAGTGCCCCATTGATGGGGTCAGTTGGTGGAGTAGTGCCCCATTGATGGGGTCAGTTGGTGGAGTAGTGCCCCATTGATGGGGTCAGTTGGAGGAGTAGTGCCCCATTGATGGTGTCAGTTGGAGGAGTAGTGCCCCATTGATGGGGTCGGTTGGAGGAGTAGTGCCCCATTGATGGTGTCGGTTGGAGGAGTAGTGCCCCATTGATGGGGTCGGTTGGAGGAGTAGTGCCCCATTGATGGGGTCGGTTGGAGGAGTAGTGCCCCATTGATGGTGTCGGTTGGTGGAGTAGTGCCCCATTGATGGTGTCAGTTGGTGGAGTAGTGCCCCATTGATGGTGTCAGTTGGTGGAGTAGTGCCCCATTGATGGTGTCAGTTGGTGGAGTAGTGCCCCATTGATGGGGTCAGTTGGTGGAGTAGTGCCCCATTGATGGTGTCAGTTGGTGGAGTAGTGCCCCATTGATGGTGTCGGTTGGTGGAGTAGTGCCCCATTGATGGGGTCAGTTGGTGGAGTAGTGCCCCATTGATGGTGTCAGTTGGTGGAGTAGTGCCCCATTGATGGGGTCAGTTGGTGGAGTAGTGCCCCATTGATGGGGTCAGTTGGTGCCCCAATGGCCAGAAAAAGGCACGGAAAGGGCCACATCTGGCCCTTGAGCCGCACTTTGGAGACACTGGTCTAGCAGACTGGGAATGAATGTAGCAGTATTATATCACATTATGGTCACTAGATGGCGCTGAGGAGCATAGGAAGTACATACATCTTTGTAACAAGATACAATGTACAATTCTATAGAACAAACCATTGGCTGCATGTATCTGCTCATTCCCTCCAGCGTTCTCTAGCATTGTTACATTGTATTATTACAAAGATATATGAATTTCCTATACCCCCCATCGCCATCTAGTGGCCATAATAAAAGAACATTTATTTAGAAGAGAGAAAAGCCTAAAGAAAATCTGTTTATACGCAGTTGGCACAGAACGAATACACAGCGATCTCTGAACGAATGTCTATGTGAATATTTTATACAATCGAGCCCTCAGACTCATATCTAGTACACACCCCTCCCCCGATGGGTCATTTGTTATGCTCATTCCTGGGATGACACACAGTATCTGACAAAAGTAAGTACACCCCTCAGTGACATTTGTGTAAATCTTTTCTTCTATCTTTTCATGTGACAACACTGAAGAAATGACACTTGTCTACAATGTAAAGTAGTGAGTGTACAGCTTGTATAACAGTGTAAATTTACTGTCCCCTCAAAATAACTCAACACACAGCCATTAGGGTAAAGATGATGGACTGGCCAAGCATGTCTCCAGATCTAAACCCTATTGATCATCTGTGGGAAATCCTCAAACGGAAGGTGGAGGAGCGCAAGGTCTCTAACATCCACCAGCTCTGTGATGTCATCATGGGGGAGGGGAAGAGGACTCCAGTGACAACCTGTGAAGCTCTGGTGACCTCCATGCCCAAGAGGGTTAGGGCAGTGCTGGAAAATAATGGTGGCCACACAAAATATTGACACTTTGGGCCCAATTTGGAGATTTTCACTTAGGGGTGTACTGACTTTTGTGAAGTATTGTATGTCTTCGCTCACCATATCCCGGATTTTGCTGACAACGCTGTCAGTTTTTGGTATTTTTAGGGGGAGGGGCTTTTTGATGACATCATTTGCGATCCATATTTCTTCATTAATAAAGATTTCTGTATTGTATCTCTACTATCTGCCCCAACGATGTAAAGCACCATAGAAATCCTGTATAATAATAACATGACTGTATATGAAACCTTTTCTATTCTGTTTGATGTGGTGGACTACAATACCCAGAATCCCTCCCCCCCTTCAGGTAGAGTTCAAAACAAAAGGGATAAAATATAAAAGAAACATTAGATGAGTCCTGTGGAAACATCAATCCCACACACCATACAATCTGATTGTACAATCTCCTTCAGAATTACCAAAATAGGAGGACACACCAAGACAACCCATCCGATTTGTAGACTGGTCCAAGACTGGTCCTTGGGGGTTGTGGGACCTCAAATGAAAAAACAAAACAAGGGGTGTCCCCCTAGATTAATATCAGACCCCTTACCATACCCCCCCACTCTTCCTTAAACCATACATGGGTTGGGGGGAGGGGTACCTTGCTGTCCTCATCATGATTATGAAGACAAGGCCTCTTCCCTACTGCCCTGGCCCAATGGTTATGGGGGTCTGTGGGCTACATTCATGACTTGGTGTAGATGGTAGGAGGCCTAAGATTGGGGGGACGGGGTGTATGGCCCCGGGGGGCCCCTGTCTGGAGGTGGTCTAGTTTCCTCCAGGTCCATGTATTATGTAGGAGGGTCAGGATTGGGGGGACGGGGTGTAGGGCCCCGGGGGGCCCCTGTCTGGGGGTGGTCTAGTTTCCTCCAGGTCCATGTATTATGTAGGAGGGTCAGGATTGGGGGGACGGGGTGTAGAGCCCCGGGGGGCCCCTGTCTGGAGTTGGTCTAGTTTCCTCCAGGTCCATGTATTATGTAGGAGGGTCAGGATTGGGGGGACGGGGTGTAGGGCCCCGGGGGGCCCCTGTCTGGGGGTGGTCTAGTTTCCTCCAGGTCCATGTATTATGTAGGAGGGTCAGGATTGGGGGGACGGGGTGTAGGGCCCCGGGGGGCCCCTGTCTGGGGGTGGTCTAGTTTCCTCTAGGTCCATGTATTATGTAGGAGGGTCAGGATTGGGGGGACGGGGTGTACGGCCCCGGGGGGCTCCTGTCTGGGGGTGGTCTAGTTTCCTCTAGGTCCATGTATTATGTAGGAGGGTCAGGATTGGGGGGACGGGGTGTAGGGCCCCGGGGGGCCCCTGTCTAGAGGTGGTCTAGTTTCCTCCAGGTCCATGTATTATGTAGGAGGGTCAGGATTGGGGGGACGGGGTGTAGGGCCCCGGAGGGCCCCTGTCTGGAGGTGGCCTAGTTTCCTCCAGGTCCATGTATTATGTAGGAGGGTCAGGATTGGGGGGACGGAGTGTAGGGCCCCGGGGGGCCCCTGTCTGGAGGTGGTCTAGTTTCTTCCAGGTCCATGTATTATGTAGGAGGGTCAGGATTGGGGGGACGGGGTGTAGGGCCCCGGGGGGCCCCTGTCTGGAGGTGGTCTAGTTTCCTCCAGGTCCATGTATTATGTAGGAGGGTCAGGATTGGGGGGACGGGGTGTATGGCCCCGGGGGGCCCCTGTCTGGAGTTGGCTTAGTTTCCTCCAGGTCCATGTATTATGTAGGAGGGTCAGGATTGGGGGGACGGGGTGTAGAGCCCCGGGGGGCCCCTGTCTGGGGATGGTCTAGTTTCCTCCAGGTCCATGTATTATGTAGGAGGGTCAGGATTGGGGGGACGGGGTTTAGGGCCCCGGGGGGCTCCTGTCTGGGGGTGTCCTAGTTTCCTCCAGGTCCATGTATTATGTAGGAGGGTCAGGATTGGGGGGATGGGGTGTACGGCCCCGGGGGGCCCCTGTCTGGGGGTGGTCTAGTTTCCTCCAGGTCCATGTATTATGTAGGAGGGTCAGGATTGGGGGGACGGGGTGTAGGGCCCCGGGGGGCCCCTGTCTGGGGGTGGCCTAGTTTCCTCCAGGTCCATGTATTATGTAGGAGGGTCAGGATTGGGGGGACGGGGTGTAGGGCCCCGGGGGGCCCCTGTCTGGAGGTGGTCTAGTTTCCTCCAGGTCCATGTATTATGTAGGAGGGTCAGGGTTGGGGGGACGGGGTGTACGGCCCCGGGGGGCCCCTATCTGGAGGTGGTCTAGTTTCCTCCAGGTCCATGTATTATGTAGGAGGGTCAGGATTGGGGGGACGGGGTGTAGGGCCCCGGGGGGCCCCTGTCTGGGGGTGGTCTAGTTTCCTCCAGGTCCATGTATTATGTAGGAGGGTCAGGATTAGGGGGACGGGGTGTACGGCCCCGGGGGGGGCCCCTGTCTGGAGGTGGTCTAGTTTCCTCCAGGTCCATGTATTATGTAGGAGGGTCAGGATTGGGGGGACGGGGTGTAGGGCCCCGGGGGGCCCCTGTCTGGAGGTGGTCTAGTTTCCTCCAGGTCCATGTATTATGTAGGAGGGTCAGGATTGGGGGGACGGGGTGTAGGGCCCCGGGGGGCCCCTGTCTGGGGGTGGTCTAGTTTCCTCCAGGTCCATGTATTATGTAGGAGGGTCAGGATTGGGGGGACGGGGTGTAGGGCCCCGGGGGGCCCCTGTCTGGGGGTGGTCTAGTTTCCTCCAGGTCCATGTATTATGTAGGAGGGTCAGGATTGGGGAGACGGGGTTTAGGGCCCCGGGGGGCCCCTGTCTGGGGGTGGTCTAGTTTCCTCCAGGTCCATGTATTATGTAGGAGGGTCAGGATTGGGGGGACGGGGTGTAGGGCCCCGGGGGACCCCTGTCTGGGGGTGGTCTAGTTTCCTCCAGGTCCATGTATTATGTAGGAGGGTCAGGATTGGGGGGACGGGGTGTAGGGCCCCGGGGGGCCCCTGTCTGGGGGTGGCCTAGTTTCCTCCAGGTCCATGTATTATGTAGGAGGGTCAGGATTGGGGGGACGGGGTGTAGGGCCCCGGGGGGCCCCTGTCTGGGGGTGGCCTAGTTTCCTCCAGGTCCATGTATTATGTAGGAGGGTAAGGATTGGGGGGACGGAGTGTAGGGCCCCGGGGGGCCCCTGTCTGGAGGTGGTCTAGTTTCCTCCAGGTCCATGTATTATGTAGGAGGGTCAGGGTTGGGGGGACGGGGTGTACGGCCCCGGGGGGCCCCTATCTGGAGGTGGTCTAGTTTCCTCCAGGTCCATGTATTATGTAGGAGGGTCAGGATTGGGGGGACGGGGTGTAGGGCCCCGGGGGGCCCCTGTCTGGGGGTGGTCTAGTTTCCTCCAGGTCCATGTATTATGTAGGAGGGTCAGGATTAGGGGGACGGGGTGTACGGCCCCGGGGGGGGCCCCTGTCTGGAGGTGGTCTAGTTTCCTCCAGGTCCATGTATTATGTAGGAGGGTCAGGATTGGGGGGACGGGGTGTAGGGCCCCGGGGGGCCCCTGTCTGGAGGTGGTCTAGTTTCCTCCAGGTCCATGTATTATGTAGGAGGGTCAGGATTGGGTGGACGGGGTGTATGTCCCCGGGGGGCCCCTGTCTGGGGGTGGTCTAGTTTCCTCCAGGTCCATGTATTATGTAGGAGGGTCAGGATTGGGGGGACGGGGTGTAGGGCCCCGGGGGGCCCCTGTCTGGGGGTGGTCTAGTTTCCTCCAGGTCCATGTATTATGTAGGAGGGTCAGGATTGGGGGGACGGGGTGTAGGGCCCCGGGGGACCCCTGTCTGGGGGTGGTCTAGTTTCCTCCAGGTCCATGTATTATGTAGGAGGGTCAGGATTGGGGGGACGGGGTGTAGGGCCCCGGGGGGCCCCTGTCTGGAGGTGGTCTAGTTTCCTCCAGGTCCATGTATTATGTAGGAGGGTCAGGATTAGGGGGACGGGGTGTAGGGCCCCGGGGGGCCCCTGTCTGGAGGTGGTCTAGTTTCTTCCAGGTCCATGTATTATGTAGGAGGGTCAGGATTGGGGGGACGGGGTGTAGGGCCCCGGGGGGCCCCTGTCTGGGGGTGGTCTAGTTTCCTCCAGGTCCATGTATTATGTAGGAGGGTCAGGATTGGGGGGATGGGGTGTAGGGCCCCGGGGGGCCCCTGTCTGGGGGTGGTCTAGTTTCCTCCAGGTCCATGTATTATGTAGGAGGGTCAGGATTGGGGGGACGGGGTGTAGAGCCCCGGGGGGGCCCCTGTCTGGGGGTGGTCTAGTTTCCTCCAGGTCCATGTATTATGTAGGAGGGTCAGGATTGGGGGGACGGGGTGTAGGGCCCCGGGGGGCTCCTGTCTGGAGGTGGCCTAGTTTCCTCCAGGTCCATGTATTATGTAGGAGGGTCAGGATTGGGGGGACGGGGTGTAGGGCCCCGGGGGGCCCCTGTCTGGGGGTGGTCTAGTTTCCTCCAGGTCCATGTATTATGTAGGAGGGTCAGGATTGGGGGGACGGGGTGTACGGCCCCGGGGGGCTCCTGTCTGGAGGTGGTCTAGTTTCCTCCAGGTCCATGTATTATGTAGGAGGGTCAGGATTGGGGGGACGGGGTGTAGAGCCCCGGGGGGCCCCTGTCTGGGGGTGGTCTAGTTTCCTCCAGGTCCATGTATTATGTAGGAGGGTCAGGATTGGGGGGACGGAGTGTAGAGCCCCGGGGGGCCCCTGTCTGGGGGTGGTCTAGTTTCCTCCAGGTCCATGTATTATGTAGGAGGGTCAGGATTGGGGGGACGGGGTGTAGAGCCCCGGGGGGCCCCTGTCTGGAGGTGGTCTAGTTTCTTCCAGGTCCATGTATTATGTAGGAGGGTCAGGATTGGGGGGACGGGGTGTAGGGCCCCGGGGGGCTCCTGTCTGGAGGTGGCCTAGTTTCCTCCAGGTCCATGTATTATGTAGGAGGGTCAGGATTGGGGGGACGGGGTGTAGAGCCCCGGGGGGCCCCTGTCTGGAGGTGGTCTAGTTTCCTCCAGGTCCATGTATTATGTAGGAGGGTCAGGATTGGGGGGACGGGGTGTAGGGCCCCGGGGGGCTCCTGTCTGGAGGTGGCCTATTTTCCTCCAGGTCCATGTATTATGTAGGAGGGTCAGGATTGGGGGGACGGGGTGTAGGGCCCCGGGGGGCTCCTGTCTGGAGGTGGCCTAGTTTCCTCCAGGTCCATGTATTATGTAGGAGGGTCAGGATTGGGGGGACGGGGTGTAGGGCCCCGGGGGGCCCCTGTCTGGAGGTGGTCTAGTTTCCTCCAGGTCCATGTATTATGTAGGAGGGTCAGGATTGGGGGGACGGAGTGTAGGGCCCCGGGGGGCTCCTGTCTGGAGGTGGCCTAGTTTCCTCCAGGTCCATGTATTATGTAGGAGGGTCAGGATTGGGGGGACGGGGTGTAGGGCCCCGGGGGGCCCCTGTCTGGAGGTGGTCTAGTTTCCTCCAGGTCCATGTATTATGTAGGAGGGTCAGGATTGGGGGGACGGGGTGTAGGGCCCCGGGGGGCCCCTGTCTGGGGGTGGCCTAGTTTCCTCCAGGTCCATGTATTATGTAGGAGGGTCAGGATTGGGGGGACGGGGTGTAGGGCCCCAGGGGGGCCCTGTCTGGGGGTGGTCTAGTTTCCTCCAGGTCCATGTATTATGTAGGAGGGTCAGGATTGGGGGGACGGGGTGTAGGGCCCCGGGGGGCCCCTGTCTGGGAGTGGTCTAGTTTCCTCCAGGTCCATGTATTATGTAGGAGGGTCAGGATTGGGGGGACGGGGTGTAGGGCCCCGGGGGGCCCCTGTCTGGGGGTGGTCTAGTTTCCTCCAGGTCCATGTATTATGTAGGAGGGTCAGGATTGGGGGGACGGGGTGTAGGGCCCCGGGGGGCCCCTGTCTGGAGGTGGTCTAGTTTCCTCCAGGTCCATGTATTATGTAGGAGGGTCAGGATTGGGGGGACGGGGTGTAGAGCCCCGGGGGGCCCCTGTCTGGAGGTGGCCTAGTTTCCTCCAGGTCCATGTATTATGTAGGAGGGTCAGGATTGGGGGGACGGGGTGTACGGCCCCGGGGGGCCCCTGTCTGGAGGTGGCTTAGTTTCCTCCAGGTCCATGTATTATGTAGGAGGGTCAGGATTGGGGGGACGGGGTGTAGAGCCCCGGGGGGCCCCTGTCTGGGGGTGTCCTAGTTTCTTCCAGGTCCATGTATTATGTAGGAGGGTCAGGATTGGGGGGACGGGGTGTAGAGCCCCGGGGGGCCCCTGTCTGGAGGTGGCCTAGTTTCCTCCAGGTCCATGTATTATGTAGGAGAATGGCCGGCCGGGTTAACCCTTTGTCGGGCGGTTGGCAGAGCTCCGGCTCCGGGGGAAGGGCAGCTGCTGGCTGGTGATTCTCGCAATGAGTTAACAACGCAGTGATTACACATTCATCTCCCATCCCCCCCATCCTGCCCTCTCCCCCCTCCTCCGCCTGGCTGCAGCTGCAACTCTAAGACTCTGCAGAGCCAAGCCATCGGGGCCCCAAAACTGACCGGCGCTCTGGGAGGGGCCACGCTCAGGTAGGCCTGTGTGATGGTCAGTGTGTGTCAGTATATCGATCAGAATATCAGTATACAGCTCGGTGTGTCAGTATATAGATCGTTGTGTTAGTATACAGCTCGGTGTGTCAGTATATAGATCGTTGTGTCAGTATATAGCTTGGTGTGTCAGTATACAGCTCGGTGTGTCAGTATATAGATCGTTGTGTCAGTATATACCTTGGTGTGTCAGTATACAGCTCGGTGTGTCAGTATATAAATCGTTGTGTCAGTATACAGCTCGGGGTATCAGTATACAGTTTGGTGTGTCAGTATACAGCTCGGTGTGTCAGTATACAGCTCGGTGTGTCAGTATACAGCTCGGTGTGTCAGTATATAGCTCGGTGTGTCAGTATACAGCTCTGAGTATTCTCAAGCACTGAGTGGGGATCTAAAGGGGGGTGTGAAGAGGGAGGGACCCCCCATACGCCTCGTATATTTCTATTTACTCCCGTTATTTGCTGCGCCAGCGTCCTCACATGACCCCGCTCCAGCAGGAACTCCCTACGTCTCCTTCACTACAAACTGAAAGATGACCCCCATGTGTCACCGCTCTGCAGACCCCAGTAGTATCTGCCACAATGTAACCTATGGGGTGTTATATGTCACATGCAATGTATGGAGGGCTGTATGTCGTTACATTGGTGATCAGTGAGAAGAATGTTCCTTACATTGGTGATCAGTGAGAAGAATGTTCCTTACATTGGTGATCAGTGAGAAGAATGTTCCTTACATTGGTGATCAGTGAGAAGAATGTTCCTTACATTGGTGATCAGTGGGAAGAATGTCCCTTACATTGGTGATCAGTGAGAAGAATGTCCCTTACATTGGTGATCAGTGAGAAGAATGTTCCTTACATTGGTGATCAGTGAGAAGAATGTTCCTTACATTGGTGATCAGTGAGAAGAATGTTCCTTACATTGGTGATCAGTGAGAAGAATGTTCCTTACATTGGTGATCAGTGAGAAGAATGTTCCTTACATTGGTGATCAGTGAGAAGAATGTTCCTTACATCGGTGATCAGTGAGAAGAATGTTCCTTACATTGGTGATCAGTGAGAAGAATGTTCCTTACATTGGTGATCAGTGAGAAGAATGTTCCTTACATTGGTGATCATTGGGAAGAATGTTCCTTACATTGGTGATCAGTGGGAAGAATGTTCCTTACATTGTTGATCAGTGAGAAGAATGTTCCTTACATCGGTGATCAGTGAGAAGAATGTTCCTTACATTGGTGATCAGTGAGAAGAATGTTCCTTACATTGGTGATCAGTGAGAAGAATGTTCCTTACATTGGTGATCAGTGAGAAGAATGTTCCTTACATTGGTGATCAGTGGGAAGAATGCTCCTTACATTGGTGATCAGTGAGAAGAATGTTCCTTACATTGGTGATCAGTGAGAAGAATGTTCCTTACATTGGTGATCAGTGAGAAGAAGGTTCCTTACATTGGTGATCAGTGAGAAGAATGTTCCTTACATTGGTGATCAGTGAGAAGAATGTTCCTTACATTGGTGATCAGTGAGAAGAATGTTCCTTACATTGGTGATCAGTGAGAAGAATGTTCCTTACATTGGTGGTCAGTGAGAAGAATGTTCCTTACATTGGTGATCAGTGAGAAGAATGTTCCTTACATTGGTGATCAGTGAGAAGAATGTTCCTTACATTGGTGATCAGTGAGAAGAATGTTCCTTACATTGGTGATCAGTGAGAAGAATGTTCCTTACATTGGTGATCAGTGAGAAGAATGTTCCTTACATTGGTGATCAGTGAGAAGAATGTTCCTTACATTGGTGATCAGTGAGAAGAATGTTCCTTACATTGGTGATCAGTGAGAAGAATGTTCCTTACATTGGTGATCAGTGGGAAGAATGTTCCTTATATTGGTGATCAGTGAGAAGAATGTTCCTTATATTGGTGATCAGTAAGAAGAATGTTCCTTACATTGGTGATCAGTGAGAAGAATGTTCCTTACATTGGTGATCAGTGAGAAGAATGTTCCTTACATTGGTGATCAGTGGGAAGAATGTTCCTTACATTGGTGATCAGTGAGAAGAATGTTCCTTACATTGGTGATCAGTGAGAAGAATGTTCCTTACATTGGTGATCAGTGAGAAGAATGTTCCTTACATTGGTGATCAGTGGGAAGAATGTTCCTTACATTGGTGATCAGTGAGAAGAATGTTCCTTACATTGGTGATCAGTGAGAAGAATGTTCCTTACATTGGTGATCAGTGAGAAGAATGTTCCTTACATTGGTGATCAGTGAGAAGAATGTTCCTTACATTGGTGATCGGAGGGAAGAATGTTCCTTACATTGGTGATCAGTGAGAAGAATGTCCCTTACATTGGTGATCAGTGAGAAGAATGTTCCTTACATTGGTGATCAGTGAGAAGAATGTTCCTTACATTGGTGATCAGTGAGAAGAATGTTCCTTACATTGGTGATCAGTGAGAAGAATGTCCCTTACATTGGTGATCAGTGAGAAGAATGTTCCTTACATTGGTGATCAGTGAGAAGAATGTTCCTTACATTGGTGATCAGTGAGAAGAATGTTCCTTACATTGGTGATCAGTGAGAAGAATGTTCCTTACATTGGTGATCAGTGAGAAGAATGTTCCTTACATTGGTGATCAGTGAGAAGAATGTTCCTTACATTGGTGATCAGTGAGAAGAATGTTCCTTACATTGGTGATCAGTGAGAAGAATGTTCCTTACATTGGTGATCAGTGAGAAGAATGTTCCTTACATTGGTGATCAGTGAGAAGAATGTCCCTTACATTGGTGATCAGTGAGAAGAATGTTCCTTACATTGGTGATCAGTGAGAAGAATGTTCCTTACATTGGTGATCAGTGAGAAGAATGTTCCTTACATTGGTGATCAGTGAGAAGAATGTCCCTTACATTGGTGATCTGTGAGAAGAATGTTCCTTACATTGGTGATCGGAGGGAAGAATGTTCCTTACATTGGTGATCAGTGAGAAGAATGTCCCTTACATTGGTGATCGGAGGGAAGAATGTTCCTTACATTGGTGATCAGTGAGAAGAATGTTCCTTACATTGGTGATCAGTGAGAAGAATGTTCCTTACATTGGTGATCAGTGAGAAGAATGTTCCTTACATTGGTGATCAGTGAGAAGAATGTTCCTTACATTGGTGATCAGTGAGAAGAATGTTCCTTACATTGGTGATCAGTGAGAAGAATGTTCCTTACATTGGTGATCAGTGAGAAGAATGTTTCTTACATTGGTGATCAGTGAGAAGAATGTTCCTTACATTGGTGATCAGTGAGAAGAATGTTCCTTACATTGGTGATCAGTGAGAAGAATGTCCCTTACATTGGTGATCAGTGAGAAGAATGTTCCTTACATTGGTGATCAATGAGAAGAATGTTCCCTACATTGGTGATCAGTGGGAAGAATGTTCCTTACATTGGTGATCAGTGAGAAGAATGTTCCTTACATTGGTGATCAGTGAGAAGAATGTTCCTTACATTGGTGATCAATGAGAAGAATGTTCCCTACATTGGTGATCAGTGGGAAGAATGTTCCTTACATTGGTGATCAGTGGGAAGAATGTTCCTTACATTGGTGATCAGTGAGAAGAATGTTCCTTAGATTGGTGATCAGTGAGAAGAATGTTCCTTACATTGGGGATCAGTGGGAAGAATGTTCCTTAGATTGGTGATCGGTGGGAAGAATGTTCCTTACATTGGTGATCGGTGAGAAGAATGCTCCTTACATTGGTGATCGGTGAGAAGAATGTTCCTTACATTGGTGATCAGTGAGAAGAATGCTCCTTACATTGGTGATCAGTGGGAAGAATGTTCCTTACATTGGTGATCAGTGAGAAGAATGTTCCTTACATTGGTGATCAGTAAGAAGAATGTTCCTTACATTGGTGATCAGTGAGAAGAATGTTCCTTACATTGGTGATCAGTGAGAAGAATGTTCCTTACATTGGTGATCAGTGAGAAGAATGTTCCTTACATTGGTGATCAGTGAGAAGAATGTTCTTTACATTGGTGATCAGTGAGAAGAATGTTCCTTACATTGGTGATCGGAGGGAAGAATGTTCCTTACATTGGTGATCAGTGAGAAGAATGTTCCTTACATTGGTGATCAGTGAGAAGAATGTCCCTTACATTGGTGATCAGTGAGAAGAATGTCCCTTACATTGGTGATCAGTGAGAAGAATGTTCCTTACATTGGTGATCAGTGAGAAGAATGTTCCTTACATTGGTGATCAGTGAGAAGAATGTTCCTTACATTGGTGATCAGTGAGAAGAATGTCCCTTACATTGGTGATCAGTGAGAAGAATGTTCCTTACATTGGTGATCAGTGAGAAGAATGTCCCTTACATTGGTGATCAGTGAGAAGAATGTTCCTTACATTGGTGATCAGTGAGAAGAATGTTCCTTACATTGGTGATCAGTGAGAAGAATGTTCCTTACATTGGTGATCAGTGAGAAGAATGTTCCCTACATTGGTGGTCAATGGGAATAATGTTCCTTACATTGGTGATCAGTGAGAAGAATGTTCCTTACATTGGTGATCAGTGAGAAGAATGTTCCTTACATTGGTGATCAGTGAGAAGAATGTTCCTTACATTGGTGATCAGTGAGAAGAATGTTCCTTACATTGGTGATCAGTGAGAAGAATGTTCCTTACATTGGTGATCAGTGAGAAGAATGTTCCTTACATTGGTGATCAGTGGGAAGAATGTTCCTTACATTGGTGATCAGTGAGAAGAATGTTCCTTACATTGGTGATCAGTGAGAAGAATGTTCCTTACATTGGTGATCAGTGAGAAGAATGTTTCTTACATTGGTGATCAGTGAGAAGAATGTTCCTTACATTGGTGATCAGTGAGAAGAATGTTTCTTACATTGGTGATCAGTGAGAAGAATGTTCCTTACATTGGTGATCAGTGAGAAGAATGTTCCTTACATTGGGGATCAGTGGGAAGAATGTTCCTTACATTGGTGATCAGTGAGAAGAATGTTCCTTACATTGGTGATCAATGAGAAGAATGTTCCCTACATTGGTGGTCAGTGGGAAGAATGTTCCTTACATTGGTGATCAGTGAGAAGAATGTTCCTTACATTGGTGATCAGTGAGAAGAATGTTCCTTACATTGGGGATCAGTGGGAAGAATGTTCCTTAGATTGGTGATCAGTGAGAAGAATGTTCCTTACATTGGTGATCGGTGGGAAGAATGTTCCTTACATTGGTGATCGGTGGGAAGAATGTTCCTTACATTGGTGATCGGTGAGAAGAATGCTCCTTACATTGGTGATCGGTGAGAAGAATGTTCCTTACATTGGTGATCAGTGAGAAGAATGCTCCTTACATTGGTGATCAGTGGGAAGAATGTTCCTTACATTGGTGATCAGTGAGAAGAATGTTCCTTACATTGGTGATCAGTAAGAAGAATGTTCCTTACATTGGTGATCAGTGAGAAGAATGTTCCTTACATTGGTGATCAGTGAGAAGAATGTTCCTTACATTGGTGATCGGTGGGAAGAATGTTCCTTAGATTGGTGATCAGTGAGAAGAATGTTCCTTACATTGGTGATCGGTGGGAAGAATGCTCCTTACATTGGTGATCAGTGAGAAGAATGCTCCTTACATTGGTGATCAGTGGGAAGAATGTTCCTTACATTGGTGATCAGTGAGAAGAATGTTCCTTACATTGGTGATCAGTAAGAAGAATGTTCCTTACATTGGTGATCAGTGAGAAGAATGTTCCTTACATTGGTGATCAGTGAGAAGAATGTTCCTTACATTGGTGATCAGTGAGAAGAATGTTCCTTACATTGGTGATCAGTGAGAAGAATGTTCCTTACATTGGTGATCGGAGGGAAGAATGTTCCTTACATTGGTGATCAGTGAGAAGAATGTCCCTTACATTGGTGATCAGTGAGAAGAATGTTCCTTACATTGGTGATCAGTGAGAAGAATGTTCTTTACATTGGTGATCGGAGGGAAGAATGTTCTTTACATTGGGGATCAGTGAGAAGAATGTTCCTTACATTGGTGATCAGTGAGAAGAATGTTCCTTACATTGGTGATCAGTGAGAAGAATGTCCCTTACATTGGTGATCAGTGAGAAGAATGTTCCTTACATTGGTGATCAGTGGGAAGAATGTTCCTTACATTGGTGATTAGTGGGAAGAATGTTCCTTACATTGGTGATCAGTGAGAAGAATGTTCCTTACATTGATCAGTGAGAAGAATGTTCCTTACATTGGTGATCAGTGAGAAGAATGCTCCTTACATTGGTGATCAGTGAGAAGAATGTTCCTTACATTGGTGATCAGTGAGAAGAATGTTCCTTACATTGGTGATCAGTAAGAAGAATGTTCCTTACATTGGGGATCAGTGAGAAGAATGTTCCTTACATTGGTGGTCAGTGAGAAGAATGCTCATTACATTGGTGATCAGTGAGAAGAATGTTCCTTACATTGGTGATCAGTGAGAAGAATGTTCCTTACATTGGTGATCAGTGAGAAGAATGTTCCTTACATTGGTGATCAGTGAGAAGAATGTTCCTTACATTGGTGATCAGTGAGAAGAATGTTCCTTACATTGGTGATCAGTGAGAAGAATGTCCCTTACATTGGTGATCAGTGAGAAGAATGTTCCTTACATTGGTGATCAGTGAGAAGAATGTCCCTTACATTGGTGATCAGTGAGAAGAATGCTCCTTACATTGGTGATCAGTGAGAAGAATGTCCCTTACATTGGTGGTCAGTGAGAAGAATGTTCCTTACATTGGTGATCTGTGAGAAGAATGTTCCTTACGTTGGTGATCAGTGAGAAGAATGTTCTTTACATTGGAGGTCAATGGGAAGAATGCACTGCTTTGAGATGACTAAAAAGATCTTTAGTGTCAGTAGTACATTATCTACTCCTAGCAACCTGTGGAGCTTGGTTGAGAAATAACTACCTCTCCACCCGCGTTCAGGGTGTCAGAACATTCTCTACCTTCTCCAGACCTTCTCTTCCTCCTCCAGACCTTCTCTTCCTCCTCCAGACCTTCTCTTCCTCCTCCAGACCTTCTCTACCTCCTCCAGACCTTCTCTACCTCCTCCAGACTTTCTCTACCTTCATCTTCTCCAGGCGTGAAGCATCCAGGTACCTTTCTTAAAAACGCACCCAAGGAGTTCAGAACATCATTATGGGGACAAAAACAAACTAGAATCCAAGGCAATTGTCTGTTCAAACACAAGAAATTGGGGAGGGGAGGTGGGTTGGGGCACAGGATTCCATGTTCCCTTGCTCTATCACAGAGCTAAGTAGAGTGCAATGGGAAGGCGCCATCAGGTCAGTCTTGGCAGGGAGCTGTGGAAGGGCTGGAAGCCAACAAACAGGGAATACTGCCTTCCCATTGCACTCTACATTTGGTCAGAGATGGTTACTGCTGTTATTTTATGTTTATTAACTGATGTGTAAGTATGACCATATAACTGATGAATAACACTTTTTATCTATCTGGAAGTGTTTTCTCATCGCATATCACATACATATCGCATCTGTGCCTTCTCCAAACCTTCTCTACCATCTCCAAACCTTCTATACCGTCTCTACCTTCTCCAAACCTTCTCCGCTATATCCAGGCCTTCTCTTCCTCCTCCAGACCTTCTCCACTTTCTTCAGGCCTTCTCTTCCTTCTCCAGGCTTTCTCTACCTCCCTCCAGACCTCTCTACCTTCTCCAGTCCTCTCTGCCTTCCCCAGACCTTCTCTTCCTTCTCCACTATCCCTTGCTCTATCACAGAGCTGAGCAGAGTAATGGATTTTGGGCAAATATGCAACATATGAGTCCAGCTTGGGTAATAAAGAATTGGATTCAGGACCTCCCAATTACAACCTCAGCCACTACCACCTGATATCAGCCTACACTCACTACTTTGATCCACTCCACAACCGATCGCCCACGGACATCAATCACGAAATCTGTACATGAGAAAACACATCCTGATAGATAAAAATATTTTATTAATCAGTTAAATGGTCATACTTACACATCAGCCAATCAACATAAATTAACAGCAGAAACCACCTCTGGCCAAACATAGAGTGCAATGGGAAGGTGCCCTCAGGTCAGTCTTGGCTGCAAGCTGTGGAGAGGCGGGAAGCACCAAATAGGGAAAATTGCCTTCCCATTGCGCTCTACGTTTGGCCAGAGATGGTTTCTGCTGTTAATTTATTCGAAATGGCTAATGTGTAAGTATGACCATTTAACTGATGAATAAAACTTTTTATCACTCAGGAAGGGTTTTCTCATCGCATATCACATACATATCACATCTCTACCCTCTCCAAACCTTCTCTATCTACTCCAGGCCTTCTCTACTTAATCCAGGCCTTTGCTACCTTCTTCACCTTCTCCAGATCTTCTCTACTTTCTCCAGGCCTTCTCTACCTTTCCAGACCTTATCTACCTTTTCCAGATCATCTCTACTTTGTCCAGTCTTTCTTTACCTTCTTCACCTTCTCCAGGCACGAAGAGTCTTTGTACCTTCCTTAAAATAGTACCCCAATGAGTTCAGAACATTATTACAACTAGAACCCAGGGCAATTGTCTGTTTAAGAAATTGGGGAGGGGCATAGGATTCCATGTTCCCTTTCTCTATCACAGAGCTGAGTAGAGTGCAATG
This sequence comes from Aquarana catesbeiana, assembly GCF_042186555.1. Classification (NCBI taxonomy): domain Eukaryota; kingdom Metazoa; phylum Chordata; class Amphibia; order Anura; family Ranidae; genus Aquarana; species Aquarana catesbeiana. Next base: position 652,668,468 of record NC_133328.1, on the reverse strand, counting down.
GGAAGGCCCAGTGAGGTCAGTCTTGGTCAGGAGCTGTGTGGAAGGGTGGGCGGTCTCCAAATAAGAAACATTGCCTTCCCATTGCACTCTATGTTTGGCCAAAGATGGTTTCTGCTGTTAATTTATGTTATTTGGCTGATGTGTAAGTATGACCATTTAACTGATGAATAAAACTTTTTATCTATCGGGAAGTGTTTTCTCATTGCATATCACATGCATATTCCATCTCTACCTTCTCCAGACCTTACCTACCTCCTCCAGGCCTTCTCTACCTTCTCCTGATCTTCTCTGCTTTTTCCAGGCTCTCTCTACCTTCTCCAGACCTGCTCTACCTCCTCCAGACCCTCCCTACCTTTTCCAGGCATTCTCTACCTCCCTCAGACGTTCTCTACCCTCTCTAGGCCTTCTCTACCTTCTCCATGCCTTCTCTAGGCTTTCTCAAGGCCTTATCTACCTGCTCCACATCTCCTCTACCTTCTCCAGGCCTTCTCTAAAACGTCCTTACTGTCTCCAGGCCTTCTGTAAACTTTTCGCAATTTGAAGTTGTTTTTATTAATGAATGTAAATAAATATTTTGACTTTTCAATATTGTATTTGTTTTTTTTTTTCTCTTTTTTTGACGTAGCTCTCCAAAGGTTCCATGGGCATTTTTTGTATATGAGTGCTGACTACTCTTAAACTTAAAGTGGACCTTCAACCTTGACAAACCTTCCACACATCCCTTCTATTCCGCCCCTTCTCCCATCCTGCAGAAGTATTTTTTATTGCACTTTTTGTTTTTGTTTTTTAATGTCTGGCCCTGCCTCCCCATGCACCTCATTCGCCTTAGGTGAATGACGCGCACACTGCTGGCTGTGCCTCCTGGAATAGGCCAGTCACTTATCCCAGGTGGCATAGCCTTTCATTCAAGGGAAGGAGGATTGGGCAGAGAGGCCGGCCCGTTGAACCTGGAAGAGCTGGCGAGCCTCTTGATGACGTCAGAGAGAACGTTGCGGCGCAGAACAAAGCGGTGAAAGGGCATGAGAGGATCTCAGCGGGATAACGCTGGATCTACTGGATGGGTGAGCACCTGAAATATGCAGATACCACCTACAGGTAAGCAGGACCAAAAAAAAGGGGAGTCAGCCGGAGGCCCACTTTAAACTGATTGAAATTTAGGTGTTCGGGCAGAGACAGGCCAAACTTTAATCAGAGTGCGAGTTTCCCCACTCAACAAGATGCAATCAACTTCTGTTGAAGGGCTCATCTGGGTTCCGCTGTCAGAATACAATGTCCCGGCATGGCAGATTCCTCCATCCACCTCGTCTGTGTGGACAGAGAGGTCCTCCTCCATAGGGGTTTCTATTAAAAAAAATAGAATAGAACAAGAACAAATGTGAAGGGATGAGCTCTGCTTGGTGGACATCAACTCCACACATTCCAATGCCATTCCAATGCTCCCATCATTGTCATCACTAACTCTTCTCTCCCCACAGTGTCAGCCCAGCAGGGATCCAGAAGGTGGGTGAGAGATGTCAGGGAAGGGAAGACCCCCGCGGAAAACCAGCAGCGTCAGGATGGTCCTACAGGTGATGGTCCCCTGGGGCTTTTCTTGGCAGACACCCCTTCCGGGGTTCATTCGCAGAGCAGTTAATCTTACACAATTTCCTCCATTTCCTTGCAGGACTGTGAAGAGTCTTCCCCGCCCTCCATAGTCCGAGTAACCATCCCCAAAGTGCCCCTGACCAAGAAGAGGTGAGTCTGCCAGTTCCACCACACAAAGCTGAACGTCACATGACAACTGGATCCATAAATCCAGACAGGGAACCACAATAGATGAAAAAGAAAGATGTGCCAATGTGTGGAGATAATGGCTGCCATGTTATCACCAACCTCAACCATTTGTATGATATTCTCCTCTGTTTTTCAGCAAACAAAGAGAACCGCTGGCTCTGATCCGAAGAAAGCTCCTCTCCAAGAGCCAGGTAATCCAACCTTCTGTATTAAACTTCTGGAATAATCTAGATTTAACAACCACTCATCTCAAAGTGAAATGCTATAGTCCGGACATATCCTAAATATAGGTCTGTCTATCTAACTATCTAACTGTCCATCCAGAGCCTCTGGTTTATAGACCAGATACATCCTAAATATAGAACCATTTATCCAACTGTCCATTCAGAGCCTCTGGTTTATAGACCAGATATATCCTGAACATGGAACCATTTATCCAACTGTTCATTCAGAGCCTCTGGTTTATAGACCAGATATATCCTAAATATAGAACCATTTATCCGACTGTCCAATCAGAGCCTCTGGTTTATAGACCGGATACATCCTAAATATAGAACCATTTATCCAACTGTCCATCCAGAGCCTCTGGTTTATAGATCGGATACATCCTAAATATAGAACCATTTATCCAACTGTCCATCCAGAGCCTCTGGTTTATAGACCAAATATATCCTAAATATAGAACCATTTATCCAACTGTCCATTCAGAGCCTCTGGTTTATAGACCGGATACATCCTAAATATAGAACCATTTATCCAACTGTTCATTCAGAGCCTCTGGTTTATAGACCAGATATATCCTGAACATGGAACCATTTATCCAACTGTTCATTCAGAGCCTCTGGTTTATAGACCAGATATATCCTAAATATAGAACCATTTATCCGACTGTCCAATCAGAGCCTCTGGTTTATAGACCGGATACATCCTAAATATAGAACCATTTATCCAACTGTCCATCCAGAGCCTCTGGTTTATAGATCGGATACATCCTAAATATAGAACCATTTATCCAACTGTCCATCCATAGCCTCTGGTTCATAGACTGGATACATCCTAAATATAGAACCATTTATCCAACTGTCCATCCAGAGCCTCTGGTTTATAGACCAGATACATCCTAAATATAGAACCATTTATCCAACTGTCCATCCATAGCCTCTGGTTCATAGACTGGATACATCCTAAATATAGAACCATTGATGGTTTATGGCACATACAAAATGTTTAAACTGGATATGCAGTTAACCAGAAGGGACTACTTATAAGGCTCCAACCTCTAATTATGAATGCGGGGTAAACATTTGTTTTCGGAGTGATAAAGAAGGTGATGACATATAAACATCTATAATATAGAGTGGAAGTGAACAATGTTCTTCTACTTTTGCAGGAAGTCCAGGAGATAAAGATCCTTGGCTATGGAGAGGACAATCTCTCAGTGCAGGATGGCCCACTCATGACTCATCTCTCGATGAAGAACGAGCTCCTCCAGGAAGATGAAGTCTGCAACAGATTTCAGAAGAACGAGGTGGCCACCCAAACCACCCCAATTTATTGCTTTAACACCATAGAGGAGATTGTGGAGTTCCTGAACAGCTGCAGCAAACCTGAGGAGTGCAGCCCTAAGTCTATGTCCTTCACTGATGAGCCCCCTGATGAGCTGGGAGGAGAGGATGTGATCTCCAATGACGACCACATGAGAACACTCAAACTAGAGATAGAAGATGACGATGATGATCAACCAATTGTTTCTCATCTGTACCCCAACCTTCCCTTCCACTACGCCTCCACATCATCTCCATCATTCCCTGTGGTCAAGCGTAGAAGAAAACAACGTTTCCACTGCGAATGGCAGGGCCCGGTCGCCATTATCAGCTCCCCCAATGTGCCGGCTCACGCTATGGAGCTTCGGGTGGATGAGGATCTTGCCATGTCCATACGAAGACAAGTGGACATCAACAATCCAGGGCCATTTGGCTGGCAGCTGGCAAAGCTGCTCTTTACAGAGGAGGAACTTTATGGACACAACTTTAACGGGACAGACCAAAAGATGCCCCTCAGCCCCCGGCGAGTCCATGCCATTCAACACGCATTTCATGACTACTTCCCTAGAGATATAGCAGACGAGGCCCTGGCCAAAGGTCGCACCGCCATTAACCAGGGGATAAGGAACATGTTTTATGTCCGCAACCGTAAAGATGGAGATTATCCATAACTGGAGCTCAATACGGGACCCGAGAGACTGGAGCTCAGTACAGGTCCCGAGAGACTGGTGAATTGGAGCTCAGTACGGGGCCCAAGAGACTGGCGATCTGATCTCAGATTGGAAGGTGATAATTTGGTCTCCACGATGACCTAAGGCCTGTGACTTGTGGGAGAAGCAGCCAGGACTGTGCCATTCAACTTCGCACATCTCCATGGAGGACACCAATTTCTTGTTTTATGACAGACGCTCAATGATCATCTCCTAGCACATGTCCCATTTCCACTCCCCTCCCCCCTCTCCCCATTATCAACTGCCCACCGCTTCCTCTACATCCTCAGCCAAATCATCTAATTCTAAAATAACTAACAATACATTCCGGTCATTTCCCTCCATCATCCCGACATTGGCCACCTTACTCTACAGCTCCCCCTTGTGGAGGCCCTCTGCTGTATGTTATAGCAGACTCCTTGTTTTAGCTCTGCTTGCTGTTTGCTCACTAAATGACTTCTTCTTGTTTAACTGATAAAACTGTACAAGCTCTGTCCTGTCTGGGTGAATCCGGTGTTTATTAGGTGGGAATTTAAAGTGTTAGCTCATGTGGTTTACCCACAAACAGCAACTTTATCTGCATTAACCTAGAGCGGGGGTGTCAAACTTTATTTCATTGTGGGCCACATCAACGTTATGGTTGCCCTCACAGTAGCCAGTTGTATCTGTAAGAGTAGATGTTCATAGCACCCCACCCCTTACATCAGATGTCAAGGGCAACCCCCCCACCATCAAAAATCACGAGCAACCCCCCACCATCAAAAATCACGAGCAACCCCCCATCATCAGATGTCAAAAGTCCCCCCCCCCCTTTTCTAGTGCTGCTGCCGGGAAGTTGGGGCAGAGCTGGGAAGCAGAAAGTGCAGGGTCTGGAGAAGGTCCAGAGGAGGGCTGGAGAGAGTCTACTGAACACTGAGACCAGGGGAGGCAGAGAAGAGGGGGTGCAAGATCTGTAGTAGTCCTATCCTCTTCTCTGCTGCCGACTGCTGAGACAGGGGATGGAGGGGGGGTGGCGGGGGTAAGAGACGAAGTGCTGGGACAAGGTGGGGGCAGAGAGGAAGGAGGGGTGCAGCTACGGGAGGAGAGTAGCTAAGGCCGCATGAAATGACCTGCAAGGCAAGATGGGGCCCCCGGGGGGGCCTTGTGCTTGACACATGACCTAGAGCAATCAATCAGAAAATAGCTTTATCAGTATACTAGAGACACTTGTCTTCGATGACCAGCTGCCTGTGCACAAGGATCAAGGTCAGGTTGAGAACCTGGGCACTCAATACTTCTTCTGATATCGACACACCACTCTACTACAGGGGTTCCTAACCAGAGCTGGCAGGTGTCACTATCAAACATGGGTCACCATTTTTAGGTGGACATTGGAAATTTGTTTTATTGGTGAGCTATGCTCAGCAAGGGGCGGCAAGTCAGTACAAGTACCACGGGCGCTTGGCAGGGAAGGGTGGAAATATCTGCATGGGGAATAGCAACAGAATACAAAGTCGTACACCTATAGTCAACAAGATGGCTCCCAGAACTGCTCCACTGCGGCAACGGTGGTCCTGGTGATAGAAGAGTCGCACACTAAAGACAGATCTTCTATAAGTGTCTCTGAAGGTTCTCTTTCCTCAAGGTCATGGGAGTAACATTTGATAACAAGTCACACCTTCAGCCATGTGAATCGAATGGTTAACACTTATTCAGACCTTCTGACACCAAGGATGGGATTGATAACTAGAACAGGGGGGTCCACTACACTCACACCTCCCATTCTGTTCTTGGCCAATCAACATCTACACATGCCTTGGAGATTGGATGAAGGTGAGTGGATATAAATGTTGGGGGGACTTCCTGACACTCATTAGCACTAAAAGAGCACCTTGGATGAGCTACAAAACATCTTCAGCATTAGAGAACAAGTCCAACTCAGTGTGACTTCCACTACTAGAGATCTCCTGTAAGTGTTTTCACATACACTATATTCTCAAAAGTATTGGGACGTCTGCCTTTACACGCACATGAACTTTAATGACATCCCAGTCTTAGTCCGTGGGGTCTTAATATTGGGTTGGCCCACCGTTTGCAGCTATAACAGCGTCAACTCCTCTGGGAAGGCCGTCCACAAGGTTTAGGAGTGTGTCTATGGGAATGTTTGACCATTCTTCCAGAAGCCCATTTGTGAGGTCAGGCACTGATGTTGGACGAGAAGGCCTGGCTTGCAGTCTCTGCTCTAATTTATCCCAAAGGTGTTTTATCGGGTTGAGGTCAGGCAAAGGGTGGGCCAACGCAATATTGAACTCGACTAAGACTGGGATGTCATTAAAGTTCATGTGCGTGTAAAGGCAGGCGTCCCAATACTTTTGGTTATATAGTGTATATGTGATCCTGGTCTGAACAAATGACTTCACCACTCCATCATATGGGACCTCAGAAATATCAGGGAGAAGAGTATTGTTCCTGCATGGAATTAGAAAGGGTTGCAGGAACTGCCTGGGGTTATGGAAGCGATGCAGACAAGGACATAGGAGGTTAAAGAAGATGTAAGGCCAATCACTAAAATCTCACAGAAGTCTTACCAAGTTAATGTCATCTCCAAAGTTGTTTTCAAGTTGTCCACCCCTAATTCAAGAATTAAAACCTCCTTTCCAAAGCATCCAGTGACCAATGGTCTCCTTCCCAAAGCCACATGTATTGCCCAATGGCATTATTCCCAATGCTGTCACCATCACCCAGTGGCCTCTATCCCAAAGCTCTACTCATCACTGAATGGCCTCTTTCTCAAAGCTGCACCCATCAACCAATGGTCTCTTTTACAAAGATACACACAATCGCATTATGACCTCCTTCCCAAAACTGCATACAGTGACCAATGGCCTCCTTCCCAAAACTGCATCCTTTGACCAATGGCCTCCTTCCCAAAGCCACATATATTACCCAATGGCATCCTTCCCAAAGCTACCCCCATTACCCAATGGCCTCCTTCCCAAAACTGCATACAGTGACCAATGGCCTCCTTTCCAAAACTGCATCCTTTGACCAATGGCCTCCTTCCCAAAACTGCATACAGTGACCAATGGCCTCCTTTCCAAAACTGCATACAGTGACCAATGGCCTCCTTCCCAAAACTGCATACAGTGACCAATGGCCTCCTTTCCAAAACTGCATCCTTTGATCAATGGCCTCCTTCCCAAAGCCACATATATTGCCCAATGGAATCCTTCCCAAAGCTTCCCCCATTACCCAATGGCCTCTATCCTAAAGCTACCTCCATCAACCAATGGTCTCTTTACCAAAGATACACACGATTGTATGATGGCCTCCTTCCCACAGCAACTGTAGCTTCCTTTCCAATGCTGAACCCACTGGCCATTTGTCTCCTTTTCAAAGCCATGCCTATTGCCCAATGATCTACTTCCCAAAACTGTACTACCTACCTACCTAAAGCTACATTCATCTCCCAATGGTCTCTGTCCCACAATGGCTTTCTTCCCAAAGCTGTGCTCATTGCCCAATGACCTCCTTTTCAAGGCTATACCGTCATCCAAAAATAAAAACAGTGTAGCGCTGGACTAATTATAAAGTGCACATATGTATTAACACGTGTGGATTGTTTGTGTTATGACCCGAAATTAGTAAATCACAAAATTCAATAGTGAAAATTAATAGATAAATACAATTGGCTGGTGTAAAACCAAACCCTAAAGGGGTGTATCCAAAGTACAAATTAATAAACATAAGATTAAAGTTCACCAATGTGATAAGTGAAAAATGAAGTTCATATATATAGTGATATGAGAAAACAAGTCCACAGAAAAAAAGCCAAATGCAGGGTCTGGGGGTTACAGCATCCACCGTCAGTGCAGCCCGCCACCAGATACTGAAAATTGGAGGCTTACCAGAAAGCCTGCGACCGCCCTTACTCAGAGGGGTCAAAACAGGCTTAGAAGTGGAAGATGAATTCCAGGGGATGTCTCACAATGGGTTCCTCGGATTAACCTGCCGGTCTCCTCACTCCTCAAAATCAATCCTGCAGTAACGGGGACACCGGTGCGGAGGGGATACTCTCCAGGGTTCCTTCTTGTGCTGCTTGAAGAGCCGATGAATTGATGTGCTCACCCCTAACAATGTGCTCTGTTTTAATATGTGTTTTTTCAGGAAATCCCAACACTTCCCACACACGAGGTGTTGTAATCCTAGTCATGGAGTGAGTGTCTGATTGCACAGCTCGATGACATTTCTCTACCCATGCAGCCTCCCCTTGCTGTAGCAAGTACAAGTCACCCGAAGATAAACTTTAAGCCGCTCACTAATAGACAGTATATTCTGACCCTGTAACGTGCAATATATACAGCCGGCAGGGAGGCTATACCGTCATCCAATGGCCTTCTTCCTACAGCCATCCTTGATACTTTTTTTATTTGCACTAACATACAATTTTTCAGGACAAGCTTTCGGGGTATGTCCCCTTCTTCAGGGTCCAAGCAGTACTGATTCACAAATTTTTAAGCAGAATGTTAAAGAAGAAGAAAAAAAAAAAAAAAAAAAAGAGAAAACCAAACACATACAAATGAATGGTAATAAAGATAGCAGCAGAGTTAGTGAGATAAGACAGAGGGAGAGCTAGGGGGGGGGGGAATGCAGGGGGGGGGATACTAGTCACAGGGGGTCGTAAAACTTTAGCATAATGTGTAAGGAAACCAATATCTAAATTCAGGCCATTATTCTTCGTGTCAAAAAGAAGTATCATTCTTAGTTCAAACGTTTTCCTTTCCTGGATAGTTCTGAAATTCCCTTTAAGAAGTAAAACATTGAGATCTTCTATAGTGTGGTCCGGTTGTGAGAAATGATGTCCCACAGGTGTGCATAAACTTTCTTCTTTATGTTCTTTGATGGTATGTCTGTGCAAATTCATCCTCGCTTGTAACTTCTGTCCTGTTTCACCAACATAAAATCCTTTGCTGCACCTTTTGCATTGGATGAGGTACACAACATTACTGGAGGTACAGCTGTAAGATCCCGGGATATTGAAGGTCCCATTTGTGTGTGTGACACTTTTGGATAGATTTATCTGGTTGCAGAGTTTGCAGCGTTTTTTATTGCAGGGTTTGCTTCCATTATTTATGACTTCATAATCAGAGTGAAGTTTCCCGCTGGTTAGTTTATGTCTGAGGTCGGGTGCAGTGGTGTCTCCAGCTTTCATATTTAGGGGGGGCACATGGTGGGGGACAGCATTATGTTGGGGGGGGTCAGGGCCCCCTCTGGCCCCCCCTAGGGACGTCATTGGTTGGGTGGTTGTCTGAAAGCCAATAATGGGGGTTGTTGGAATATTCCTTTCAGAGTTTCATCCTCTGTTATAATGGGTTGTAAATCTTTGATTATCTTTTTGATCCCTTCAAGTGCTGGGTTGTATGTGGTGACTAGAGGTACTCGGTTATTTGTTTTTTTCTCTGTGTATTGGAGGAGATTTTCTCTTCGGGTTTTCAAGGCTGTTTTTATGCTGTTGTTGATGGTTTTGTGTTTGTAACCTTTCTTATGGAAGGAGTCTGCCAGTGTTCTGAGATGTTTATCTCGGTCTTCTGGGTCTGAACAAATTCGGTGGTATCTGATGGCCTGGCTGTGTATGATGGCCCGTTTAGTGTGTTGGGGGTGAAAACTGGAACTATGGAGATAGCTGCATCGGTCAGTCGGTTTTCTGTATATTGACGTGTGTAGCTTGTCATCCCTGATGTATACTGTAGTGTCCAGGAAGTTGACATGTGTGTTCCAATAATCCATTTTTAGTTTGATAGATGGGTGAAAAGTGTTGATCAATGAGAAGAATTGGTTTAGATTTTCTTCACCTTCAGTCCATATCATGAATATATCATCAATATAGCGATAATATCTGTATGGCTTTTGTTGTATGCTGTTCAGGAATTTGTCCTCCAGGTCACCCATAAATAAATTTGCATATTGGGGTGCCATTTTGCTTCCCATAGCAGTACCCATACACTGGAGATAGATGTCAGTATTGAAAGTGAAGTAGTTGTGTGTAAGAATGAATTCAATGAGCCGTGTCACATCCTCAGCAGTGTATTTGTGGTCTGGTGAGGATGATAAGAATCTGTGACATGCCGCCAACCCATCCTTGTGAGGGATGTTACTGTACAGAGCTTCTACATCCATAGTGACTAGAAGTGTATTAGGTGGTAATTGTTGTATATTGTTAAGCTTGTTCAGAAAATCAGTGGTGTCTTGCAGGAAACTTGCAGTGTTCATGACTAAAGGTTTTAACATGTTTTCTACAAGGCCTGAGATATGTTCGGTAAGTGTATTCATACCTGTTATAATGGGTCTGCCTGGATTTCCTGGCTTGTGGATCTTGGGCAGCATGTAGAAGTCTCCAATTTCTGGATTATCCGGAATCGCATTGATGAGTTCTGAATGTAGGTGGCTTGGTATTGTCGCAATGAGACCTCTTAATTGCTTAGTAAAATCCTGGGTCTGATCATAATCCAGTTTTTTGTAGTAAGTAGTATTTGCCAGCTGCCTCTGGCCCTCTTGTATATATTTGTCTGTATCCATCACAACGACTGCTCCCCCTTTATCTGCTGGTTTGATGGTTATGGTCTGATTATTGCGCAGATCATGTACAGCTCTTCGCTCCAGTGGTGAAAGGTTGTATAATATTTTCTTTTGCTGGGTGGATATCAGGGATGTAACTCGCAGCCTGAAGCTGTCAATATAGGTATCCAGTTTGGGGTTGCGTCCTTGTGGAGGTGTGAAGTTGCTGTTCTTTTTCCTTTTGTAACCTCCTATTGTCCTAGGATTCCTTTCCTTACTGTCAAAATATTCTTTGAGCCTTAGTCTCCTAAAGAATTCCTCCATATCTGACCATACCTGTAATTTATCCAATTTGGTGGTTGGGCAGAATGTGAGGCCTCTGGAGAGGACTGTTGTTTCTGGTGTAGAAAGTTGATGATTTGACAAATGTATGATTCCGAGTTCCTCTGTTATATCCACATTTTCTGTAAATTCGGCATTTACACAAGGGATACCTTGAGATTTTGGATCGGCTTCCAAGTTGCTGATAGCAGGAGTTATAGAAGATGTGTTTGTTTTGTGTTGTTTAGGTTGTATCCAAAAGGTCTGCTCTTGGTGTAGCTTTTGGAGGTTTTTTTGCTTTCTGTTCATGGCAAGTTTTTGCAGATGTCTTTGTAAGGTTTCGATTCCATTCTTAATTTGGTTGATGCTTGTGGGGTCCAATGGTGTTTCAAACACCAACTGCTGTTGTTTCCGGATTGTTTCCCTTTTACCATAGAGTTTATGAATGAGGTTGTTCCTTAACCTTTCGCTGGTACGTCTGCAGAGTCCTTCTGCATAAGGAGAGTTCAGTGTATTTGCACAAGGATTTTTAATCCGGAGACCCTGTGGTATGAGATTCCTCTTTTTGCATCTTGAGAGAAAGAAGATGTCGCTGTTGACCTGTGTTTCCTTTGTGATCAGGTTGGTTAACTGCTTCTTTATGCGGCTATATGCAGTATCTTCCATTATACTTGATACAATCAAATCAAGTACAGCCATCCTAAAACCAAACCTATTGCTCATAAACCTCCATCCAAAATCTGCACTCTATGGCCTCTTTGCTATATTCTTTCAATTTCCTTCCTGCAGCAGCTGAACCCATCAAACAATGGCCTCCTTCCCAAAGCCACATATATTGACCAATGGCTTTCCTCCCAAAGCTATCTCCACCACCCAATGGCCTCTATTCTACACATCATTGAATAGTCCTCTTCCCAAAGCTCTACCCATCAACCAATGGTCTCTTTACCAAAGATACACGCAATTGTATGATGGCCTCCATCCATCACCCAATGTTCTCCTTCCCACAGCTGTTCCTATCAATCCTTTCCAAAGCTGAACCCATTGCCCATCTGTCTCTTTTTCAAAGCCACATCTTTTGCCCAATGACCTTCTTTTCAAGGCCATACCATCATCCAATGGCCTTCAACCCACAGCCATCCCAAAACCAAACTTATTAGTCAAGAGCGGGGGTCTCCAAACTTTCCAAAGAAAGGGCCAGTGTACTGTTCTTCAGACTTTAGGGGGGCCAGACTGTTCCTAGTGGGAGTAAACAACACCCAATCTTTGGTATTAGGGGAAGAAATAGTTGGTGTCAGTGGGAGGAATAGTGCCCCATTTTTGTTGTCAGTAGAAGGAATTATGTCCCTTTGTTGGCTTCAGTGGGAGGAATAGTGCCCCACTGTTGGCGTTAGTGGCAGGAATTATTCCCATTGTTGGGGTTAGTGGCAGGAATAATGCCTCAAGGGCCAGATAAATGCAACCAAAGGGCCGCAGCGGGCCCAAGGACCACAGTTTGGAGACCACTGGTCAAGAGCTTCCATCCTAAATCTGTACCCTATGGTCTCTTTCCTCAATTTTTCCAATTGCATTCTTGCAACAGCTGCACTCATTGGTTATGGCCTCCTTCTCAAATAACAACCCATCAAACTATGGCCTCCTTACCAAAGCAAAGCTCCTCTCCCAATGGCCGTCCTCACAAAGCCACCCCTTTAAACCTAGCCTCCTTTTCAAATCTGCTATCACTAATGAATGGCCTCTTTTCTCAAAGCCACACCAATCACCTGTCACGGAACGCCCCACACTCCGCTTGAGTGCTTCCGTCATATACCGCTTCCTAAGTTCTGGAACACGAGTCCAATGGATCTGGCTATAGGAACCCCCAAGAACTGGACAACAACAGTCTTGGAGTACATCAGAACTACCTTTATTTTGAGATCTCACAGACCTTTATACAGCAGGGATGACTCAAAGCTAACCTAATTAACATGACCTAATTTACTACAAAATGTACCCAGACCAGATGACAGTCTTGTGGGCACCGAGCTTCACACATTAATACAATTAACAATACAAACAACAATCTCCCCCCTCCTCAGCCTAGACCATTCGTCTATTAGCCAGGGCTGGTGGCTAATGTGATCAGCTCTCTCAATTAACATAAACACATGTTGATAACACCAGCATCTCCTCACAGGATGTGTCCCAGCAGAATGAATCAGTCTTATCAGCAGGGGGCTGCTGGAGGAATCCCCCCTCCCTCTTCAGGGACACAAATATACAGTAAGGAGTCCCCATACAATATATACATGACTGAGTCCGATTAATACAGTTCAGACTGGATTTCTCATTCACCTCAAATGCTAGGGCCCATAATCGGTGGGCAACAGGCTTGCACACAGTCCTCTCCAACAGCCTCCGCTCTGGCCATGCCCGTGACATTTCTCCCCTTTCGGCAGGAGACTAACACAGGAGGAGACCCCAGACGGGTTGACTCCGAAGTTAGTCCACAGCTCCAGTCCTCTACTGCCTGTACCCACACAGTACCCCAAACAAATCATCCCAAACAGTGCATTACTCACCCAGCCATCCTCTGCCTCTCTCAGAGAACATATCTGCCGCTGGGGAGAGGCCCGGACTGGCCCTTCTCCCTGGAATCCTTTCTGCCGCTGGAGAGAAGACAGGGGGACTGGGCTCACTCCATCCTGCTGTTGGGGATCTGGGCCGACTGCCCAGCATCCCTGGGGTATACAGGTGGAGACTGAAGTCCCATCCACCTTCACAGGAAATCCATCCTCTGTTAGTTGAGGGCAGAGTCCAGCAGTCCTCGGCCCTGTTGCCAGCCCTTCTGCTGGAAACCCCACACCATCTGTTCCGGCTAACTGTTGGAGAGGGAGGCCGACTGCCCCGCCTCCCTGGAACTGTGTAGTTGTTGCCGGTGCTGGGCAGAGGTTGGTAGCACTCTGCCCTGTTGCCAGCACTTCTGCTGGGGACTCCGCATCCTCTGCTCTGGCTAACTGTTGGGGCAGGCAGCTGGCTTCCTCCACTCCCAAACTGTGTAGCTGCCATTGGGGAGGTGAGCCGGCTGCTTCCTTTTCCATTCCCTCATCTGGCTGCTGGGACGACATGTCGATGGTACTGTCTCCCAGGTACACGGATCTTTGCTGGGGAGGAAAGCCCACTTCCTCCACCCTGGCCAACTGTTGGGGAGGGACAACACACACCTCCTCTCCCTTCTCCCCCTGTATCTGCTGCTGGGAAGTGATTGCCATCTTCTCACCCTGAGCCTCCACAATTGCTGCAGGTGTGGGGCAGAGGTCTTGGACCCTCTGTCCGGTTGCCAGCACTTCTGCTGGGGGTTTGCTAGGTGGTTCCTCCTCTACAGAAATGTCTATTAAATCCCCAGTCTCTGGAAGTGGTAAAAGTGTGGGACAGAGGTCTTGGACCCTCTGTTCAGTTACCAGATCTTCAGCTGGAGAAGTTTGTTTTAACTCCATAGATGCTGCTGGCAGAAAATCACATGTCCCTGTCAGTGTTGTGGGAGAAAGGCCGACTACCTCTTCTCTCAGGAAGGCCGAAGCCACTGTTGGTGCTGGGCAGAACACAGTGAACTTTGGCCCTGATAGCAGCTCTTCTGCTGGAGGCTCATCAGGTTGTTCTTCCTCAGCAGAAAAGTCTATCAAATCCCATGTCTCTGCAACTGATGTTGGGGAATAGGGGTTCACCATCTCCTGTCCATGGAACCCAGAAGATGTTATCATTTCTGGACAGAGGTTAGCAGAGCTCTGCCCTGTTGTCAGCACTTCAGGTTTGGGGACGGCAATCTCCGGATTTTCCACTGCCGATTCTCTGGCATGCTGCTGAACTTGTTCTAGCAGTTTCCTGTATGCCCTTTCCAGATGCTGTTCCTTCCTTAGCAAATGGTCCAGATCAGGTTTGAGCTCTGAGACCCCTGCAAGACCGAGCATAGACTCTCTATAGTCTCTCATGTCCTCAAGGTCAGGTTCCCCTTCATCACCAAACATAAAAAGATCTGTAAGGTTCTCCCACAGCAATCCAGGGCCGCCAAAGTCATATCCCTCCGGAGAGCATTCTGTTGTCTCCCCTAAATATCCCTCCTCTGCGTGCCATTGCAGAGCCCGATATCGATTGTCCAGCTCTATCTCCTGCTGGACCAACCTGTCCAACTCAGTCACCCATTGCTCCTGGGGCTGCTCTCCCAGGAATGCCATCCGCAATGCCCGTTGGTCACTGGCCCGTTGCTCTTGGGTTGGAAAGCACTTGCCCTGTTTTATACCAGCGAGACGGAGGGCTGCAATCCAGAGCTCCACCCGAATCAGCTGCCTGAGCTCCAGGTATTCATCCTCAGACACAGTCCTGGTGTACGTTGAAAGGATGATCCGCAGCAGCCCCGGGAATTCTGATGCCAGGTCCATATCTCCGTTGGGGTGACTGAAGTCTGCTATGCTGATCTTGGATCCAGTTGGAGGTTTGGATGTCCCAGACTTCAGACTTCAGGAAGCTTTCCCGCTGCTTGCCACCAATGTCACGGAACGCCCCACACTCCGCTTGAGTGCTTCCGTCATATACCGCTTCCTAAGTTCTGGAACACGAGTCCAATGGATCTGGCTATAGGAACCCCCAAGAACTGGACAACACCAGTCTTGGAGTACATCAGAACTACCTTTATTTTGAGATCTCACAGACCTTTATACAGCAGGGATGACTCAAAGCTAACCTAATTAACATGACCTAATTTACTACAAAATGTACCCAGACCAGATGACAGTCTTGTGGGCACCGAGCTTCACACATTAATACAATTAACAATACAAACAACAATCTCCCCCCTCCTCAGCCTAGACCATTCGTCTATTAGCCAGGGCTGGTGGCTAATGTGATCAGCTCTCTCAATTAACATAAACACATGTTGATAACACCAGCATCTCCTCACAGGATGTGTCCCAGCAGAATGAATCAGTCTTATCAGCAGGGGGCTGCTGGAGGAATCCCCCCTCCCTCTTCAGGGACACAAATATACAGTAAGGAGTCCCCATACAATATATACATGACTGAGTCCGATTAATACAGTTCAGACTGGATTTCTCATTCACCTCAAATGCTAGGGCCCATAATCAGTGGGCAACAGGCTTGCACACAGTCCTCTCCAACAGCCTCCGCTCTGGCCATGCCCGTGACATCACCCAATGGCCTTCTTCTCAAAGCCACACCCATCACCCAAATGGTCTTCTTCCCATAGTTACACCTGTTGCTCAAGGGCTTCCAAATCAAAGCTAGACCGACCCATTGTCCAATGGTCTCTTTTCCACATCTGCACTTATCACCTAACTGCCTCCTTCCCACAGCTGCACTTATTGGCCATGGCAACTTTCCCAAAGCTGCACCCATCAACCAATGGCCTCCTTTCCAGAGCTGCGTTTATCGCCCAATGGCCTCCTTCCCTCAGCTGCACCCATTGGCCATGGCAACTTTCCCAAGGCTGCCCCCATTGAACGTTAGCCTCCTTCCCAAGACTACACCTATTTCTCAGTGGCCACCTTCCCAAAGCTGCACCCATCAATCAATAGTCTCCTTCCCAGAGCTGTGTTTATTACCCAATGATCTACTTCCCAAAACTGTACTCATCAACCATAAACCTACCTAAAGCTACACTCATCTCCCAATGGTCCCTATCCCACAATGGCTTTCTTCCCAAAGCTGCGCTCATTGCCCAATGACCTCCTTTTCAAGGCTATACTGTCATCCAATGGCCCCAATGGCCTTCTTCCTACAGCCATCCTAAAACCAAACCTATTACTCATAAACCTCCATCCAAAATCTGCACTCTATGGCCTCTTTGCTATATTCTTTCAATTTCCTTCCTGCAGCAGCTGAACCCATCAAACAATGGCCTCCTTCCCAAAGCCACATATATTGACCAATGGCTTTCCTCCCAAAGCTGTCTCCACCACCCAATGGCCTCTGTTCTACGCATCATTGAATAGTCCTCTTCCCAAACCTCTACCCATCAACCAATGGTCTCTTTACCAAAGATACACACAATTGTATGATGGCCTCCATCCATCACCCAATGTTCTCCTTCCCACAGCTGTACCTATCAATCCTTTCCAAAGCTGAACCCATTGCCCATCTGTCTCTTTTTCAAAGCCACATCTTTTGCCCAATGACCTTCTTTTCAAGGCTATACCATCATCCAATGGCCTTCAACCCACAGCCATCCCAAAACCAAACTTATTAGTCAAGAGCAGGGTCTCCAAACTTTCCAAAGAAAGGGCCAGTGTACTGTTCTTCAGACTTTAGGGGGGCCAGACTGTTCCTAGTGGGAGTAAACAACACCCAATCTTTGGTATTAGGGGAAGAAATAGTTGGTGTCAGTGGGAGGAATAGTGCCCCATTTTTGTTGTCAGTAGAAGGAATTATGTCCCTTTGTTGGCTTCAGTGGTAGGAATAGTGCCCCACTGTTGGCGTTAGTGGCAGGAATTATTCCCATTGTTGGGGTTAGTGGCAGGAATAATGCCTCAAGGGCCAGATAAATGCAGCCAAAGGGCCGCAGCGGGCCCAAGGACCACAGTTTGGAGACCACTGGTCAAGAGCTTCCATCCTAAATCCGTACCCTATGGTCTCTTTACTCAATTTTTCCAATTGCATTCTTGCAACAGCTGCACTCATTGGTTATGGCCTCCTTCTCAAAAATCAACCCATCAAACTATGGCCTCCTTACCAAAGCAAAGCTCCTCTCCCAATGGCCATCCTTACAAAGCCACCCCTTTAAACCTAGCCTCCTTTTCAAATCTGCTATCACTAATGAATGGCCTCTTTTCTCAAAGCCACACCAATCACCCAATGGCCTTCTTCTCAAAGCCAAACCCATCACCCAAATGGTCTTCTTCCCATAGTCACACCTGTTGCTCAAGGGCTTCCAAATCAAAGCTAGACCCATTGTCCAATGGTCTCTTTTCCAAATCTGCACTTATCACCTAACTGCCTCCTTCCCACAGCTGCACTTATTGGCCATGGCAACTTTCCCAAAGCTGCTCCCATCAACCAATGGCCTCCTTTCCAGAGCCGTGTTTATCGCCCAATGGCCTCCTTCCCTCAGCTGCACCCATTGGCCATGGCAACTTTCCCAAGACTGCCCCCATTCAAAGTTAGCCTTCTTCCTAAGACTACACCTATTTCTCAGTGGCCTCCTTCCCAAAGCTGCACCCATCAACCAATAGCCTCCTTCCCAGAGCCGTGTTTATCGCCCAATGGCCTCTGCCCCCAGACACCACCACTAAAATACGCTTCACACAAATTCTGTAATCCCCTAAAGGTCCTGATAACATTTTCCAGTTCAGTTTAACGGACTAAAACCCTCCTTTATATTGCATTGTCTATGCTGACTGAAGGCACAAGGTTCTTAGTGGGACTTATGAAGGACGAGAGCTCCGGGTATCACCAGTGTGGTGATGTTCTTCAACAGTCCCAAGAACAGGCAGGAGGCGGACCAGGGGGTGGAGTCTGCCGAAATGCATGCTTGAAAAAGTGTTGTCACGCTCCAAATACCACAGGAAGGATGTAGAAATCCCAGGATGGTTTTTATATTGTGGCAGGTCACCCGGGTCAGGTATTTGCCAGACTTGCTGGGTGATTTCTTTGTTGGGTCCTCATTGTAAATTATCCCTATTGACCCCGATGTGGTGCAGAATGCTTGACTCCCTGGCTCTGTGGTGGTAATCATTACACAAGATGACCAAGCCCCAGATGACCAAGTGTAGAGCCCATCCTCTGGAACTCCCTACCCCAATCTATCCAGAGCCCCTCCCATCCTTTGCATCTTCCTACTCCAATCTGTCCAGAGCCCCTCCCAACCTTTGCATCTATCTACCCCAATGTGTCCAGAGCCCCGTCCGTCCTCTGGAACTACCTATCCAAATCTGTCCAGAGTCCCTCCCATTCTCTGGAACTCCCTACCCCAATCTATCCAGAGCCCCTCCCATCCTTTGCATCTTCCTACTCCAATCTGTCCAGAGCCCCCTCCTATCCTCTAGCACTATCTACCCCAATCTGTCCAAAGCCCCGTCCATCCTCTGGATCTATTTACAGTACCTCCAATGTGTCCAGAGCCCCGTCCGTCCTCTGGAACTACCTATCCAAATCTGGCCAGAGTCCCTCTCATCCTCTGGAACTCCCTACCCCAATCTGGCCAGTGCCCCTCCCATCCTCTGGAACTCTGTAACCTAATCTGTCCAGAGCTCCTCCCTTTCTCTGGATCTACCTACCCCAATCTGTCCAGAGCTCCTCCCATCCTCTGGAACTCTCTACCCCAATCTGTCCAGAGCCCCCCCATCCTCTGGAACTCTCTACCCCAATCTGTCCAGAGCCCCCCCATCCTCTGGAACTCTCTACCCCAATCTGTGCAGAGCTCCTCCCATTCTCTGGATCTACCTACCCCAATCTGTCAATAGCACCCCCATCCTCTGGAACTCTCTACCCTAATCTGTCAAGAGCCCCTTCCATCCTCTGGAACTCTCTACTCCAGGGGTATCCAACTGGCGGCCCTCCAGCTTTTGCGAAACTACAAGTCCCATGAGGCATTGCAAGGCTGACAGTTACAAGCATGACTCCCACAGGCAGAGGCATGATGGGAATTGTAGTTTCGCAACAGCTGGAGGGCCGCCAGTTTGAGACCCCTGCTCTTCTCCAATCTGTCCAGAGCCCCTCTACTCCAATCTGTCCAGAGCCCCTCCAATCTGCGGGGGGGTCAGAGACAGGAGGAAGCTGCGGGGGGGTCAGAGACAGGAGGAAGCTGCGGGGGCTTCAGAAACAGGAGGAAGCTGCGGGGGCTTCAGAGACAGGAGGAAGCTGCGGGGGCTTCAGAGACAGGAGGAAGCTGCGGGGGCTTCAGAGACAGGAGGAAGCTGCGGGGGGTTCAGAGACAGGAGGAAGCTGCGGGGGGTTCAGAGACAGGAGGAATCTGCGGGGGGTTCAGAGACAGGAGGAATCTGCGGGGGGTTCAGAGACAGGAGGAATCTGCGGGGGGGTCAGAGACAGGAGGAATCTGCGGGGGGGTCAGAGACAGGAGGAAGCTGCGGGGGGGTCAGAGACAGGAGGAATCTGCGGGGGGGTCAGAGACAGGAGGAATCTGCGGGGGGGTCAGAGACAGGAGGAAGCTGCGGGGGGGTCAGAGACAGGAGGAATCTGCGGGGGGGTCAGAGACAGGAGGAATCTGCGGGGGGTTCAGAGACAGGAGGAATCTGCGGGGGGGTCAGAGACAGGAGGAATCTGCGGGGGGGTCAGAGACAGGAGGAATCTGCGGGGGGGTCAGAGACAGGAGGAAGCTGCGGGGGGGTCAGAGACAGGAGGAATCTGCGGGGGGGTTCAGAGACAGGAGGAAGCTGCGGGGGTTCAGAGACAGGAGGAAGCTGCGGGGGGTTCAGAGACAGGAGGAAGCTGCGGGGGTTCAGAGACAGGAGGAAGCTGCGGGGGGTTCAGAGACAGGAGGAAGCTGCGGGGGTTCAGAGACAGGAGGAAGCTGCGGGGGGTTCAGAGACAGGAGGAAGCTGCGGGGGGGTCAGAGACAGGAGGAATCTGCGGGGGGGTCAGAGACAGGAGGAATCTGCGGGGGGGTCAGAGACAGGAGGAAGCTGCGGGGGGGTCAGAGACAGGAGGAATCTGCGGGGGGGTCAGAGACAGGAGGAAGCTGCGGGGGGGTCAGAGACAGGAGGAATCTGCGGGGGGGTCAGAGACAGGAGGAATCTGCGGGGGGTTCAGAGACAGGAGGAAGCTGCGGGGGGGTCAGAGACAGGAGGAATCTGCGGGGGGGTTCAGAGACAGGAGGAAGCTGCGGGGGGGTCAGAGACAGGAGGAATCTGCGGGGGGGTTCAGAGACAGGAGGAATCTGCGGGGGTTCAGAGACAGGAGGAAGCTGCGGGGGGTTCAGAGACAGGAGGAAGCTGCGGGGGTTCAGAGACAGGAGGAAGCTGCGGGGGGTTCAGAGACAGGAGGAAGCTGCGGGGGTTCAGAGACAGGAGGAAGCTGCGGGGGGGTCAGAGACAGGAGGAAGCTGCGGGGGTTCAGAGACAGGAGGAAGCTGCGGGGGGTTCAGAGACAGGAGGAAGCTGCGGGGGTTCAGAGACAGGAGGAAGCTGCGGGGGGGTCAGAGACAGGAGGAAGCTGCGGGGGGTTCAGAGACAGGAGGAAGCTGCGGGGGGTTCAGAGACAGGAGGAAGCTGCGGGGGGTTCAGAGACAGGAGGAAGCTGCGGGGGGTTCAGAGACAGGAGGAAGCTGCGGGGGGGTCAGAGACAGGAGGAAGCTGCGGGGGGTTCAGAGACAGGAGGAAGCTGCGGGGGTTCAGAGACAGGAGGAATCTGCGGGGGGGTTCAGAGACAGGAGGAAGCTGCGGGGGTTCAGAGACAGGAGGAAGCTGCGGGGGGGTCAGAGACAGGAGGAAGCTGCGGGGGGTTCAGAGACAGGAGGAAGCTGCGGGGGGTTCAGTCACAAAAGGTGCTCAGAGCCTTGTCTAGATATTTTGATTTTTTTTGCAAGAAATGGTACTGTCTCTTTAAGAAGATGAACAGCAGCTCAGACGGGTGGGGTAATGCAGTTCAATGTGGAGAAACATTCACATGAGGTGCAGTAACTCGATCGATCGTCTGCTTCACAAGATGGCGCTGAGCTCGATTGCAGATCTGGCGCACACACATACACAGCGGGTTGTGGGAACTCTACAGATCTATTCTGACTCCGATCGTTGTGAAGTGAAGATCCCTTGTGAGTCCTCTATGTCCGGCCTGTAGAAGATTCAATCACCGAGGACAATCCTCAGATAATCTCACCAAATACCGACTCCCACAGAGGAGCTTCTATTCTCCACATCAGATGACCGAATACAAACCGATCAACAGCTTGTGGTCAGAAGATGATCTTGTCTGTAGCTTACAAAGCAGAATACATAAGGCCTGCTACACGTGCCCCCCGCTACATGTGTCCTCCTACACGTGTCCCCCGCTACGTGTGTCCCCCGCTACACGTGCCCCCCGCTACACGTGCCCCCCGCTACACGTGCCCCCCGCTACACGTGCCCTCCGCTACACGTGCCCTCCGCTACACGTGCCCTCCTACATGTGTCCCCCGCTACACGTGCCCCCCGCTACATGTGCCCCCCGCTACACGTGCCCCCCGCTACATGTGTCCTCCTACACGTGTCCCCCGCTACACGTGTCTCCCGCTACACGTGCCCCCCGCTACATGTGTCCTCCTACACGTGTCCCCCGCTACGTGTGTCCCCCGCTACACGTGCCCCCCGCTACACGTGCCCCCCGCTACACGTGCCCTCCGCTACACGTGCCCTCCGCTACACGTGCCCTCCTACATGTGTCCCCCGCTACACGTGCCCCCCGCTACATGTGCCCCCCGCTACACGTGCCCCCCGCTACATGTGTCCTCCTACACGTGTCCCCCGCTACACGTGTCTCCCGCTACACGTGCCCCCCCCTACATGTGCCCTCCTACATGTGTCCCCCGCTACACGTGTCCCCCGCTACACGTGTCCCCCGCTACATGTGCCCTCCTACATGTGTCCCCCGCTACACGTGCCCCCCGCTACACGTGTCCTACATGTGTCCCCCACTACATGTGCCCTCCTACATGTGTCCCCCGCTACACGTGTCCCCCGCTACACATGTCCTACATGTGTCCCCCACTACATGTGCCCTCCTACATGTGTCCCCCGCTACACGTGTCCCCCGCTACACATGTCCTACACGTGTCCCCCACTACATGTGCCCTCCTACATGTGTCCCCCGCTACACGTGTCCCCCGCTACACATGTCCTACATGTGTCCCCCACTACATGTGCCCTCCTACATGTGTCCCCCGCTACACGTGTCCCCCGCTACACGTGTCCCCCGCTACGTGTGTCCTACATGTGTCCCCCACTACATGTGCCCTCCTACATGTGTCCCCCGCTACATGTGTCCCTCCTACGTGTGTCCCCCGCTACACGTGTCCCCCGCTACGTGTGTCCTACATGTGTCCCCCACTACATGTGCCCTCCTACATGTGTCCCCCGCTACACATGTCCTACATGTGTCCCCCACTACACGTGTCCCCGCTACACGTGTCCCCGCTACACGTGTCCCACGCTACACGTGTCCTACATGTGTCCCCCACTACATGTGCCCTCCTACATGTGTCCCCGCTACACGTGTCCCCCACTACACGTGTCCTACATGTGTCCCCCACTACATGTCCCCTCCTACATGTGTCCCCCGCTACACGTGTCCCCCGCTACACGTGTCCTACATGTGTCCCCCGCTACATGTGCCCTCCTACATGTGTCCCCCACTACATGTGACCTCCTACATGTGTCCCCCGCTACATGTGTCCCCCGCTACGTGTGTCCTGCATGTGTCCCCCACTACATGTGCCCTCCTACATGTGTCCCCCGCTACACGTGTCCCCCGCTACACATGTCCTACACGTGTCCCCCACTACATGTGCCCTCCTACATGTGTCCCCCGCTACACGTGTCCCCCGCTACACATGTCCTACATGTGTCCCCCACTACATGTGCCCTCCTACATGTGTCCCCCGCTACACGTGTCCCCCGCTACACGTGTCCCCCGCTACGTGTGTCCTACATGTGTCCCCCACTACATGTGCCCTCCTACATGTGTCCCCCGCTACATGTGTCCCTCCTACGTGTGTCCCCCGCTACACGTGTCCCCCGCTACACGTGTCCCCCGCTACGTGTGTCCTACATGTGTCCCCCACTACATGTGCCCTCCTACATGTGTCCCCCGCTACACATGTCCTACATGTGTCCCCCACTACACGTGTCCCCGCTACACGTGTCCCCGCTACACGTGTCCCACGCTACACGTGTCCTACATGTGTCCCCCACTACATGTGCCCTCCTACATGTGTCCCCGCTACACGTGTCCCCCACTACACGTGTCCTACATGTGTCCCCCACTACATGTCCCCTCCTACATGTGTCCCCCGCTACACGTGTCCCCCGCTACACGTGTCCTACATGTGTCCCCCGCTACATGTGCCTTCCTACATGTGTCCCCCACTACATGTGACCTCCTACATGTGTCCCCCGCTACATGTGTCCCCCGCTACGTGTGTCCTGCATGTGTCCCCCACTACATGTGCCCTCCTACATGTGTCCCCCCGCTACGTGTGTCCCCCTGCTACGTGTGTCCCCCACTACATGTACCCTCCTACATGTGTCCCCCGCTACACGTGTCCCCCGCTACACGTGTCCCCCGCTACATGTGTCCTTCATGTGTCCCCCGCTACATGTGTCCTACATACGTCCCCCACTACATGTGGGCCCTCCGCTACATGGGTCCCCGCTACATGTGTCGCCCTCCTACATGTGTCCCCCGCTACATGTGGGCCCCTCGCTACATGTGTCCCCCGCTACATGGGCCCTCCGCTACATGTGTCCCCCGCTACATCCATGACACGGGAAGTAAAATCACAGGAAGAAGGGCGGAGCATTACATATAAAAAAGAAGTTTGTCATAAAGTGGAGGTTCGCTGAAAAAAAAAAAAAAAAAAATAATTTAAGCCAGCAGCTACAAATACTGTACAAATACTGCAGCTGCTGACTTTTAATATATGGACACTTACCTGTCCAGGGAGCCCGCGGTGTCGGCAGCCGAAGCCGATCCGTCCTTCCGCTCTCGGCTGCTGCCGCCGCCATCCTTGGTAAGGGAATTAGAAAGTGAAGCCGTGCAGCTTCACTTCCTGATTCCCTACTGCGCATGCGTGAGTCGCGCTGCATGTCCTCTCTGGTCCCTGCTGTGTTCTGTGTCTCCCAGAAGACAGCGGGGGAGGACGGGGTAGGCGCCGGAAGTGGCGTAGATCACCGCAAGCTCCGCGGTGATCTATGCCAGGAAGTGGGAGCAAATACCTGTATTAGACAGGCATCTCCTCCCCCCCTCCCCCCTGAAAGGTGCCAAATGTGACACCGGAGGGGGGGGAGGGGGGAGTAGGGTTGCCACATCATCCCTTTAATCCAGGACACACATTAATTACACAGTTTCTGATTAAGGTGGTAATTAAACTCACTTGGTGCCTCATCTGCATTAAATCCCCCTCAGAACCATTATAGTTATTATGCGTCCTGGATTAAAGGGATGATGTGGCAACCCTAGGGGGGAGGAATCCAAAAAGTGGAAGTTCCATTTTTGGGTGGAACTCCACTTAAAGCGGGGGTCCACCTATCTATTGTTTTTTTTTTTTTTTTAGTTCATTCACAAACTTTTCTTCTCAGCATTACATACTCACATATTGTGTGTAATAAGTCCGCCTGTCTCAGATTTCATTGGAAAGAATAACTTATATTATTCACTGCAGGCGGTTTCCATCTTCATTGTGGGCATTTGAAGCCCACAAGCATTTATTTCCTGGATGTGGTGAATGCTGTGCTCCCAGCATTCACCGCTCGTTCCCGCACATGCTCAGTGGCATCCTGGGAAGCCTGAGACTAGCTCCCAGGAGTCTGGGAGAGGCTAGAAACACGCCTACTCCCACGGGAGGAGAACCAGGAAGTGCAAAGAAGAATAGAAAAATAAAAGGTAATTACGGCGATTTAAATTTTTTTAAACGGCATGTCAGCATCTAGGCAAGGAAGAGAATACATACAGATATTGTTCAAAATGTGGGTGGAACCCCGCTTTAACACAAGGGGAACATAGAAGAACATAATAAAACAAGTGCATTACCACAAAAGGTCACTAGATGGCAGCATGTGAACTAAATATAAACGTCTATAGAAAATGGTTAGGAAAACAGTCTCTATAATTTCTAGGCTCCTGTTTCATCACATATGGTGACCCGTCACATTTGGCTACCCGCTGGAGTGTGCATGCGCGACGCCGCAATATGCATTCCAACAGTGTTTCGTCAGATTAGGCGACCCGTCAGAATGTGTAACAGAAGTGACGTTCCATCGCCACCATCTTGCTACACCCCGCACTCTTCAATAGTAAGGATACACTGAGAAGGGGAAAGTGGACATCTTGGTACACCCACTGGACTTGTGCATTTTACACTTATTTGTAACAGTAAACTGAATATATAGTGAAATACAGGACTCAGAACTCCGTCTGATTGGTTAGATGTTGAATTTTGAAAGCAGTGAACTTCTGTCAGATTACCAAACCTGTAAGATCCGCAGGCTCGCCGCTGCTTTTAAAATTCAACATCTAATGAGTCAAATGGAGTTCTCAGTCCTGAATATCACAATATAAACTCACTTTACTTTTATAAATAAGTGTAAAATGCAAGACTCCGGTGGGTGTACCAAGATGTCCGCCTTCCCCCGTCTCACTCTATCCTTACTATGGAGGAGTGCGGGGTGTACCGAGATGTCCGCCTTCCCCTGTCTCACTCTATCCTTACTATGGAGGAGTGCGGGGTGTACCAAGATGTCCGCCTTCCCCCGTCTCACTCTATCCTTACTATGGAGGAGTGCGGGGTGTACCAAGATGGTGGCGATGGAACGTCACTTCCATTACACAATCTGACGGGTCGCCTAATCTGACGAAATATATATGTGATATTACAGACCCCCAACCCTCCCACATACCACCCCTCCCCCCCACTGACAGACTCCCAAATACCACCCCTCCCCCAGTCACTGATCGCCGCCATTATTAGTAAATAAATAAAATAGATGAACATCCCATAAATCTCTCCCGTGGTTTGTCGGGATAACAATCAATCTTCAGGAAAAAGAGGAAAAAAAAAAGGAGGAGGCCTAGCAGTGATCTTCAAATCTCACCTTGCACTCATCAAACCAACTTTACAGAACTCCGTGCCTTTAATGGAGACGCTCCCCCTTCATCTTCAAACAACACCCCAAGACACCATTCACATACTACTATGCTACAGACCACGAGGACAGAAGACTAATCTCCTTACACCCCTTCACGGAATTCATCCCAACACTCACCCTGAAAACCAAAAACTCTCTGGTACTTGGAGACTTCAACCTCTGGGCAAACTCCACCCTAGACCCTATCGCCACCGCCTGCATTAACCAACTGGAAGAACTAGGTCTTCAACAGCTGATAAATGCTCCTACACATGATTCAGGATATATTCTGGACCTCATCTTCAAACAAAATATGGACATCAACATATTAGGCAACGTACCGCTACCCTGGACGGACCACCACGCTATCAAATTTAAAATCGCCACCAACACCACTCTCCATAAACGAAATCACGCAATAACACACTGGTCTAGATCTCAGAAGAAACTACACTCCAGACTCTTCAAAGCCACATTATCAACCAAAATAGTAACGCTAAATTCAAACCACTTAACGGAACAAACACTCAACTCCTTAAACAAGGCATTACTACAAACAGGAGAGTCAGTGGCTCCAAAACATAGAACATTCATCCACAAAAAGAACTCGGGATGGTTTACTGGCATCCTTACTTCACTGAAGCATGAACGTAGAAAAGCCGAAAGAGCCTGGAGAAGAAATTCTACAAAGGAAAACCCCAAAAAACTACAAAGTTCTCACCGAGAAATATCACAAAGCAAACAAAGAACATTTCTCCAACACCATCTCAACAGCCTTAAACCGCCCCTCGGGAACTTTTCAAAATAGTCGCCCAGACGATGAACCCAACCTGCCTTGAGCCCCCAGCAAATGGAACTCAAGAATTCTGCAATGAGTTAACAGATTTTTTTATCGACAAAATCTGGAAAACAATTTAACAGAAAACA
The DNA here is from genome assembly GCF_042186555.1 of Aquarana catesbeiana. Taxonomy (NCBI): domain Eukaryota; kingdom Metazoa; phylum Chordata; class Amphibia; order Anura; family Ranidae; genus Aquarana; species Aquarana catesbeiana. The sequence goes on along the minus strand of NC_133328.1, from coordinate 652,640,838 downwards.
AACAAGCAACCTCATTCAACTAAAGCAAAAAGAGAAAATCGACACCAACGTCACACAACCACCGAATTTTTCGCTGATCCCAATCACCACTGACATCACCAAAAACATCATCAGAAGCCTCAGAGACAGCACTTCACCAAAGGACATCATTCCCACAAAACTCCTGAAAGAAAGTTCCAACATCCGGGCTCCTACTATAACACATCTCATAAATCAGTCATTCAAAGAAGGGACTATCCCGATTGGCCTCAAGCAAGCCATCGTCCAACCTCTTCTAAAGAAACCCAACCAAGACCCTAAAGACCCCAACTACCGCAGACCGATAACAAGTCTCAACACCATCTCCAAGGTCATGGAGAAAGCAGTCGTACAACAACTACAACTCCACCTGGACACACACAAACTCTTGGACCCCCTGCAATCAGGCTTCCGCCCAGGCCACGGCACAGAAGCGGCACTCCTCAAAGTATGGAATGACGCCCTCGAAGCTGCAGATGACGGAGAATCAAGTCTCCTGGTACTGTTGGACCTCAGTGCAGCGTTTGATACAGTGGACCACAACACCCTACTCATCCACCTCACAGGAGTAGCGGGAGTCACAGATTCAGAGCTACATTGGTTCATATCGTTCCTGGAAAATCGCTCTCAGACAGTGAAACTAGACGCCTTCACCTCTGAAACCCGGGCAATATCGTATGGAGTCCCTCAAGGGTCTCCTTTATCACCAGTCCTCTTCAACATCTACATCCGTTAACTCCTCAAAATCATCAAAAATTCGGACCTCCGCTACCACTCGTACGCTGACGACACGCAACTCTACTTTCACATCACCGGACAAAAAGACCACTATCAACAACTAGAAAAATGCCTCACATTGATAGACGACTGGATGACCACTAGCTACCTCAAACTCAACGGATCCAAAACAGAGCTTCTTCTACTACAAAATACAAAATACAAGAACCCTTGGACACCGTCTTTGGACAGCCCATCGCCCCAAGCACCAAAGTCAAAAGTCTTGCAGTCATCTTTGACTCAGAAATGTCAATGGATGTACAAATCGGATCAGTAGTCAGCGGATCTCACCACCTTCTTCGCCTGCTACGCAGACTCATCCCCTTCATTCCAAAAGAGGACAAAGCGGCAGTAGTTGGAACCATCATTAACTCCCGACTCGACTACGCAAACTCCCTCTACGCCGGACTACCTAAATACCAGATTGCAGGCCTACAACTATCCAAAACACCACAGCAAGACTGATAACAGGAAAAAAACCCTGGGAATCCATTTCCCCATCCCTGAGGAGCCTACATTGGCTACCCATATAGGATCAGATCACATTCAAGACCCTCTGCCTCACCCACAAATGCCTACATGGAAACGCGCCTCAATACCTATGCGAGAAAATAAAACGCTACGCACCTAATCGCAGTCTTCAATCAACCCACCAAAACCTCCTCCACGTTCCCAAATCCCGCTACAAATCAAAGGGAGAACGAAGATTCGCAGTCCAAGGACCACGGCTATGGAACGCTCTACCGACCAACATCCGTACGGAAGAAAACCATCAGGCCTTCAGGAAGAAACTCAAGACCTTCCTCTTCTAACAAGCTGGACCACAGGATGGACCAAGCGATATACAAGTCATTCATTCGTATAATAATTCATTCATTCATCTTTCATTCACTTATCCGGATTTTATCACCAAAAACACGAAAAAGAATTCATATCACAATAAATTGAGGAAGAAATTTGATTTTTTTTTTTTTTTTTTTATTTTTTTATTATTGGATGTTTTGTAGCAGAAAGTAAAAAATATTTTTTTTTCTGTTCAGGTTTTTTTTTTGTTTTTTTTTTTTGCTTTAGAGCGCAAAAAACGAAAACCGCAGAAAAGATCAAATCCCATCAAAAAGAAATCTCTATTTGTGGGAAGAAAAGAACTTTAATTATTTGTGAACATCACATGACTGTGCAAAGCTCAGGTAAAAGGATACAAAAAAAAAAAAAAAAAAAAAATGGCCTGGTCTTAGCAAAATCCCTCCCAGATACCATGTGACAGGAAACACGTCACCTCCACTTCCATGTCTTCTAAATGTTTGTTACAATAAAGTTCAATTAAAAAAAAAAAAGTGTAGTGGAGGACACATGCTTCCTGTTAAACGTGGAGCTCCTCTCTGCAGCCACACCCCTCTCGTTGTTATTGATTCGCCCGGGGAGGAAAGGGGGAGGAGTTAAAATTGACAGTCATGAAGATTCAACCGTGTGTGTGGAACGGGGTGGTGGCTGGGATATCCGGTCCAATCAAAACTCGGGGTTTTACAACTCGGAATCTTATTGGCGGATCAGACACTTGACAAGCCAGAGGGATAAACAGATCATCGGACACAGAAGGCGGAGCTCATGGGACCGATCAGCCAATAGAAAACAAACCGGAAATAATCATATCCAATTAAAACATAGAAAGATTTGAGAGACAGGAGGAATATCCAATCAGAGACTGTATCGCCTTCCTCCAACCACTCCACGTGACAGAAACCCGGAGAAGACGCAGAGCGTGTGAGAGACCCTCAGAGAGGGGGAGGGGGAGGGGACCCCAGAGTGTTCTATAGAGAGGAGGGGAGGGGGGACCCCAGAGTGTTCTATAGAGAGGAGGAGGAGGGGGGACCCCAGAGTGTTCTATAGAGAGGAGGAGGAGGGGGGACCCCAGAGTGTTCTATAGAGAGGAGGAGGAGGAGGGGGGACCCCAGAGTGTTCTATAGAGAGGAGGAGGAGGGACCCCAGAGTGTTCTATAGAGAGGAGGAGGAGGGGACCCCAGAGTGTTCTATAGAGAGGAGGAGGAGGGACCCCAGAGTGTTCTATAGAGAGGAGGAGGAGGAGGGACCCCAGAGTGTTCTATAGAGAGGAGGAGGAGGGGGGACCCCAGAGTGTTCTATAGAGAGGAGGAGGAGGGGGGACCCCAGAGTGTTCTATAGAGAGGAGGAGGAGGGGACCCCAGAGTGTTCTATAGAGAGGAGGAGGAGGAGGGGGGACCCCAGAGTGTTCTATAGAGAGGAGGAGGAGGGGACCCCAGAGTGTTCTATAGAGAGGAGGAGGAGGGACCCCAGAGTGTTCTATAGAGAGGAGGAGGAGGGGGGACCCCAGAGTGTTCTATAGAGAGGAGGAGGAGGGGGGACCCCAGAGTGTTCTATAGAGAGGAGGAGGAGGAGGAGGGACCCCAGAGTGTTCTATAGAGAGGAGGAGGAGGAGGGACCCCAGAGTGTTCTATAGAGAGGAGGAGGAGGAGGGGGACCCCAGAGTGTTCTATAGAGAGGAGGAGGAGGAGGGGGGACCCCAGAGTGTTCTATAGAGAGGAGGAGGAGGAGGGACCCCAGAGTGTTCTATAGAGAGGAGGAGGAGGGACCCCAGAGTGTTCTATAGGGAGGAGGAGGAGGGGGACCCCAGAGTGTTCTATAGAGAGGAGGAGGGGGGACCCCAGAGTGTTCTATAGAGAGGAGGAGGAGGAGGGACCCCAGAGTGTTCTATAGAGAGGAGGAGGAGGGGGGACCCCAGAGTGTTCTATAGAGAGGAGGAAGGAGGGACCCCAGAGTGTTCTATAGAGAGGAGGAGGAGGGACCCCAGAGTGTTCTATAGAGAGGAGGAGGAGGAGGGGGGGACCCCAGAGTGTTCTATAGAGAGGAGGAGGAGGAGGGGGGACCCCAGAGTGTTCTATAGAGAGGAGGAGGAGGGACCCCAGAGTGTTCTATAGAGAGGAGGAGGAGGAGGGGACCCCAGAGTGTTCTATAGAGAGGAGGAGGGGGGACCCCAGAGTGTTCTATAGAGAGGAGGAGGAGGGGGGACCCCAGAGTGTTCTATAGAGAGGAGGAGGGGGGACCCCAGAGTGTTCTATAGAGAGGAGGAGGAGGGGGGACCCCAGAGTGTTCTATAGAGAGGAGGAGGAGGAGGGGGGACCCCAGAGTGTTCTATAGAGAGGAGGAGGAGGAGGGACCCCAGAGTGTTCTATAGAGAGGAGGAGGAGGGACCCCAGAGTGTTCTATAGAGAGGAGGAGGAGGGACCCCAGAGTGTTCTATAGAGAGGGAGGAGGAGGAGGGGGGGACCCCAGAGTGTTCTATAGAGAGGAGGAGGAGGAGGGGGGGACCCCAGAGTGTTCTATAGAGAGGAGGAGGAGGGACCCCAGAGTGTTCTATAGAGAGGAGGAGGAGGAGGGGACCCCAGAGTGTTCTATAGAGAGGAGGAGGGGGGACCCCAGAGTGTTCTATAGAGAGGAGGAGGAGGGGGGACCCCAGAGTGTTCTATAGAGAGGAGGAGGAGGAGGGGGGACCCCAGAGTGTTCTATAGAGAGGAGGAGGAGGGGGGACCCCAGAGTGTTCTATAGAGAGGAGGAGGAGGGACCCCAGAGTGTTCTATAGAGAGGAGGAGGAGGAGGGGGACCCCAGAGTGTTCTATAGAGAGGAGGAGGAGGAGGGGGGACCCCAGAGTGTTCTATAGAGAGGAGGAGGAGGGACCCCAGAGTGTTCTATAGAGAGGAGGAGGAGGGGGACCCCAGAGTGTTCTATAGAGAGGAGGAGGGGGGACCCCAGAGTGTTCTATAGAGAGGAGGAGGGGGGACCCCAGAGTGTTCTATAGAGAGGAGGAGGGGGGACCCCAGAGTGTTCTATAGAGAGGAGGAGGAGGGGGGGACCCCAGAGTGTTCTATAGAGAGGAGGAGGAGGAGGGGGGACCCCAGAGTGTTCTATAGAGAGGAGGAGGAGGAGGGGGGACCCCAGAGTGTTCTATAGAGAGGAGGAGGAGGAGGAGGGACCCCAGAGTGTTCTATAGAGAGGAGGAGGAGGGGGGACCCCAGAGTGTTCTATAGAGAGGAGGAGGGGGGGACCCCAGAGTGTTCTATAGAGAGGAGGAGGAGGGGACCCCAGAGTGTTCTATAGAGAGGAGGAGGAGGGGGGACCCAGAGTGTTCTATAGAGAGGAGGAGGAGGAGGGGGGACCCCAGAGTGTTCTATAGAGAGGAGGGGGGGACCCCAGAGTGTTCTATAGAGAGGAGGAGGAGGGGACCCCAGAGTGTTCTATAGAGAGGAGGAGGAGGAGGAGGGACCCCAGAGTGTTCTATAGAGAGGAGGAGGAGGAGGGACCCCAGAGTGTTCTATAGAGAGGAGGGGGGGGGGACCCCAGAGTGTTCTATAGAGAGGAGGAGGAGGAGGGGGGACCCCAGAGTGTTCTATAGAGAGGAGGAGGAGGGACCCCAGAGTGTTCTATAGAGAGGAGGAGGAGGGGGGACCCCAGAGTGTTCTATAGAGAGGAGGAGGAGGAGGGACCCCAGAGTGTTCTATAGAGAGGAGGAGGAGGGGGGACCCAGAGTGTTCTATAGAGAGGAGGAGGAGGACCCCAGAGTGTTCTATAGAGAGGAGGAGGAGGGGGGACCCCAGAGTGTTCTATAGAGAGGAGGAGGAGGGACCCCAGAGTGTTCTATAGAGAGGAGGAGGAGGGGGGACCCCAGAGTGTTCTATAGAGAGGAGGAGGAGGAGGGACCCCAGAGTGTTCTATAGAGAGGAGGAGGAGGAGGGACCCCAGAGTGTTCTATAGAGAGGAGGAGGAGGGACCCCAGAGTGTTCTATAGAGAGGAGGAGGAGGGGGGACCCCAGAGTGTTCTATAGAGAGGAGGAGGAGGGGGGACCCCAGAGTGTTCTATAGAGAGGAGGAGGAGGAGGGACCCCAGAGTGTTCTATAGAGAGGAGGAGGGGGACCCCAGAGTGTTCTATAGAGAGGAGGAGGAGGGGGGACCCCAGAGTGTTCTATAGAGAGGAGGAGGAGGGACCCCAGAGTGTTCTATAGAGAGGAGGAGGAGGGGGGACCCCAGAGTGTTCTATAGAGAGGAGGAGGAGGGGGGACCCCAGAGTGTTCTATAGAGAGGAGGAGGAGGGACCCCAGAGTGTTCTATAGAGAGGAGGAGGAGGGGGGACCCCAGAGTGTTCTATAGAGAGGAGGAGGAGGGACCCCAGAGTGTTCTATAGAGAGGAGGAGGAGGAGGGACCCCAGAGTGTTCTATAGAGAGGAGGAGGAGGAGGGGACCCCAGAGTGTTCTATAGAGAGGAGGAGGAGGAGGGACCCCAGAGTGTTCTATAGAGAGGAGGAGGAGGAGGGACCCCAGAGTGTTCTATAGAGAGGAGGAGGAGGGGAGACCCCAGAGTGTTCTATAGAGAGGAGGAGGAGGAGGGGACCCCAGAGTGTTCTATAGAGAGGAGGAGGGACCCCAGAGTGTTCTATAGAGAGGAGGAGGAGGGGAGACCCCAGAGTGTTCTATAGAGAGGAGGAGGAGGAGGGGACCCCAGAGTGTTCTATAGAGAGGAGGAGGGGGGACCCCAGAGTGTTCTATAGAGAGGAGGAGGAGGGGACCCCAGAGTGTTCTATAGAGAGGAGGAGGAGGGACCCCAGAGTGTTCTATAGAGAGGAGGAGGAGGGGGGACCCCAGAGTGTTCTATAGAGAGGAGGAGGAGGGACCCCAGAGTGTTCTATAGAGAGGAGGAGGAGGAGGGACCCCAGAGTGTTCTATAGAGAGGAGGAGGGACCCCAGAGTGTTCTATAGAGAGGAGGAGGAGGGGAGACCCCAGAGTGTTCTATAGAGAGGAGGAGGAGGAGGGGACCCCAGAGTGTTCTATAGAGAGGAGGAGGGACCCCAGAGTGTTCTATAGAGAGGAGGAGGAGGGGAGACCCCAGAGTGTTCTATAGAGAGGAGGAGGAGGAGGGGACCCCAGAGTGTTCTATAGAGAGGAGGAGGGGACCCCAGATGGGTTCTATAGAGAGGAGGAGGAGGAGGGACCCCAGAGTGTTCTATAGAGAGGAGGAGGGGGGGACCCCAGAGTGTTCTATAGAGAGGAGGAGGAGGGGGACCCCAGAGTGTTCTATAGAGAGGAGGAGGAGGAGGGGGGGAGGAGGAGGGGGGACCCCAGAGTGTTCTATAGAGAGGAGGAGGAGGGACCCCAGAGTGTTCTATAGAGAGGAGGAGGGGGGGGACCCCAGAGTGTTCTATAGAGAGGAGGAGGAGGAGGGGACCCCAGAGTGTTCTATAGAGAGGAGGAGGAGGGGGGACCCCAGAGTGTTCTATAGAGAGGAGGAGGAGGGGGGACCCCAGAGTGTTCTATAGAGAGGAGGAGGAGGAGGAGGGACCCCAGAGTGTTCTATAGAGAGGAGGAGGAGGGGGGACCCCAGAGTGTTCTATAGAGAGGAGGAGGAGGGGGGACCCCAGAGTGTTCTATAGAGAGGAGGAGGAGGAGGGGGGACCCCAGAGTGTTCTATAGAGAGGAGGAGGAGGAGGGGGGACCCCAGAGTGTTCTATAGAGAGGAGGAGGAGGGGGGACCCCAGAGTGTTCTATAGAGAGGAGGAGGAGGAGGGGGACCCCAGAGTGTTCTATAGAGAGGAGGAGGAGGGGGGACCCCAGAGTGTTCTATAGAGAGGAGGAGGAGGGGGACCCCAGAGTGTTCTATAGAGAGGAGGAGGAGGGGGGACCCCAGAGTGTTCTATAGAGAGGAGGAGGAGGAGGGACCCCAGAGTGTTCTATAGAGAGGAGGAGGAGGGGGGACCCCAGAGTGTTCTATAGAGAGGAGGAGGAGGGGGACCCCAGAGTGTTCTATAGAGAGGAGGAGGGGGGACCCCAGAGTGTTCTATAGAGAGGAGGAGGAGGGGGGACCCCAGAGTGTTCTATAGAGAGGAGGAGGGGGGACCCCAGAGTGTTCTATAGAGAGGAGGAGGAGGGGGGACCCCAGAGTGTTCTATAGAGAGGAGAGGAGGGGGGACCCCAGAGTGTTCTATAGAGAGGAGGAGGAGGGGGGACCCCAGAGTGTTCTATAGAGAGGAGGAGGGGGGACCCCAGAGTGTTCTATAGAGAGGAGGAGGAGGGGGACCCCAGAGTGTTCTATAGAGAGGAGGAGGAGGAGGACCCCAGAGTGTTCTATAGAGAGGAGGAGGAGGGGGGACCCCAGAGTGTTCTATAGAGAGGAGGAGGAGGGGGACCCCAGAGTGTTCTATAGAGAGGAGGAGGGAGGGACCCCAGAGTGTTCTATAGAGAGGAGGAGGAGGGGGACCCCAGAGTGTTCTATAGAGAGGAGGGAGGAGGGGGACCCCAGAGTGTTCTATAGAGAGGAGGAGGAGGGGGGACCCCAGAGTGTTCTATAGAGAGGAGGAGGAGGGAGGGACCCCAGAGTGTTCTATAGAGAGGAGGAGGAGGGGGGACCCCAGAGTGTTCTATAGAGAGGAGGAGCAGGAGGGGGGGACCCCAGAGTGTTCTATAGAGAGGAGGAGGAGGGGGACCCCAGAGTGTTCTATAGAGAGGAGGAGGAGGGGGGACCCCAGAGTGTTCTATAGAGAGGAGGAGGAGGGGGGACCCCAGAGTGTTCTATAGAGAGGAGGAGGGGGGACCCCAGAGTGTTCTATAGAGAGGAGGAGGAGGAGGGACCCCAGAGTGTTCTATAGAGAGGAGGAGGAGGGGGGACCCCAGAGTGTTCTATAGAGAGGAGGAGGAGGGGGGACCCCAGAGTGTTCTATAGAGAGGAGGAGGGGGGACCCCAGAGTGTTCTATAGAGAGGAGGAGGACGGGGGGACCCCAGAGTGTTCTATAGAGAGGAGGAGGAGGGGGGACCCCAGAGTGTTCTATAGAGAGGAGGAGGAGGGGGGACCCCAGAGTGTTCTATAGAGAGGAGGAGGAGGGGGACCCCAGAGTGTTCTATAGAGAGGAGGAGGAGGAGGGGGGACCCCAGAGTGTTCTATAGAGAGGAGGAGGAGGGGGACCCCAGAGTGTTCTATAGAGAGGAGGAGGGACCCCAGAGTGTTTCTATAGAGAGGAGGAGGAGGAGGAGGGACCCCAGAGTGCTCTATAGAGAGGAGGAGGAGGGGGACCCCAGAGTGTTCTATAGAGAGGAGGAGGAGGGGGGACCCCAGAGTGTTCTATAGAGAGGAGGAGGAGGGGGGACCCCAGAGTGTTCTATAGAGAGGAGGAGGAGGGGGACCCCAGAGTGTTCTATAGAGAGGAGGAGGAGGGGGGACCCCAGAGTGTTCTATAGAGAGGAGGAGGAGGAGGGACCCCAGAGTGTTCTATAGAGAGGAGGAGGGGGGGACCCCAGAGTGTTCTATAGAGAGGAGGAGGAGGAGGAGGGACCCCAGAGTGTTCTATAGAGAGGAGGAGGAGGGGGGACCCCAGAGTGTTCTATAGAGAGGAGGAGGAGGGACCCCAGAGTGTTCTATAGAGAGGAGGAGGAGGAGGAGGGACCCCAGAGTGTTCTATAGAGAGGAGGAGGAGGAGGGACCCCAGAGTGTTCTATAGAGAGGAGGAGGAGGGACCCCCAGAGTGTTCTATAGAGAGGAGGAGGAGGGGGGACCCCAGAGTGTTCTATAGAGAGGAGGAGGAGGGGGACCCCAGAGTGTTCTATAGAGAGGGGGAGGAGGAGGGACCCCAGAGTGTTCTATAGAGAGGAGGAGGAGGGGGACCCCAGAGTGTTCTATAGAGAGGAGGAGGGGGGACCCCAGAGTGTTCTATAGAGAGGAGGAGGAGGAGGGGGACCCCAGAGTGTTCTATAGAGAGGGAGGAGGAGGGACCCCAGAGTGTTCTATAGAGAGGAGGAGGAGGGGGACCCCAGAGTGCTCTATAGAGAGGAGGAGGAGGGGGGACCCCAGAGTGTTCTATAGAGAGGAGGAGGAGGGGGGACCCCAGAGTGTTCTATAGAGAGGAGGAGGAGGGGGGGACCCCAGAGTGTTCTATAGAGAGGAGGAGGAGGGGGGACCCCAGAGTGTTCTATAGAGAGGAGGAGGAGGGGGGACCCCAGAGTGTTCTATAGAGAGGAGGAGGAGGGGGACCCCAGAGTGTTCTATAGAGAGGAGGAGGAGGAGGAGGGACCCCAGAGTGTTCTATAGAGAGGAGGAGGAGGGAGGGACCCCAGAGTGTTCTATAGAGAGGAGGAGGAGGAGGGACCCCAGAGTGTTCTATAGAGAGGAGGAGGAGGAGGAGGGACCCCAGAGTGTTCTATAGAGAGGAGGAGGAGGAGGGGACCCCAGAGTGTTCTATAGAGAGGAGGAGGAGGAGGAGGGACCCCAGAGTGTTCTATAGAGAGGAGGAGGAGGGGGGACCCCAGAGTGTTCTATAGAGAGGAGGAGGAGGAGGGGGGACCCCAGAGTGTTCTATAGAGAGGAGGAGGAGGGGACCCCAGAGTGTTCTATAGAGAGGAGGAGGAGGGGACCCCAGAGTGCTTCTATAGAGAGGAGGAGGAGGGGGGACCCCAGAGTGTTCTATAGAGAGGAGGAGGAGGGGGGACCCCAGAGTGTTCTATAGAGAGGAGGAGGAGGAGGGGACCCCAGAGTGTTCTATAGAGAGGAGGAGGAGGGGGGACCCCAGAGTGTTCTATAGAGAGGAGGAGGGGGGACCCCAGAGTGTTCTATAGAGAGGAGGAGGAGGAGGGGGACCCCAGAGTGTTCTATAGAGAGGAGGAGGAGGAGGGGGGACCCCAGAGTGTTCTATAGAGAGGAGGAGGAGGGACCCCAGAGTGTTCTATAGAGAGGAGGAGGAGGGGGGACCCCAGAGTGTTCTATAGAGAGGAGGAGGAGGGGGGACCCCAGAGTGTTCTATAGAGAGGAGGAGGGGGACCCCAGAGTGTTCTATAGAGAGGAGGAGGAGAGGAGGGACCCCAGAGTGTTCTATAGAGAGGAGGAGGAGGAGGAGGGACCCCAGAGTGTTCTATAGAGAGGAGGAGGAGGAGGGACCCCAGAGTGTTCTATAGAGAGGAGGAGGAGGGGGGACCCCAGAGTGTTCTATAGAGAGGAGGAGGAGGGGGGACCCCAGAGTGTTCTATAGAGAGGAGGAGGAGGAGGGACCCCAGAGTGTTCTATAGAGAGGAGGAGGAGGGGGACCCCAGAGTGTTCTATAGAGAGGAGGAGGAGGGGGGACCCCAGAGTGTTCTATAGAGAGGAGGAGGAGGGGGACCCCAGAGTGTTCTATAGAGAGGAGGGAGGAGGAGGGACCCCAGAGTGTTCTATAGAGAGGAGGAGGGGGGGACCCCAGAGTGTTCTATAGAGAGGAGGAGGAGGGGGGACCCCAGAGTGTTCTATAGAGAGGAGGAGGAGGGGGACCCCAGAGTGTTCTATAGAGAGGAGGAGGAGGGGGACCCCAGAGTGTTCTATAGAGAGGAGGAGGAGGAGGGACCCCAGAGTGTTCTATAGAGAGGAGGAGGAGGGGGGGACCCCAGAGTGTTCTATAGAGAGGAGGAGGAGGGGGGACCCCAGAGTGTTCTATAGAGAGGAGGAGGAGGGGACCCCAGAGTGTTCTATAGAGAGGAGGAGGAGGAGGGGGGACCCCAGAGTGTTCTATAGAGAGGAGGAGGAGGGGGACCCCAGAGTGTTCTATAGAGAGGAGGAGGAGGGGAGGGACCCCAGAGTGTTCTATAGAGAGGAGGAGGAGGGGGGGACCCCAGAGTGTTCTATAGAGAGGAGGAGGAGGGGGGACCCCAGAGTGTTCTATAGAGAGGAGGAGGAGGGACCCCAGAGTGTTCTATAGAGAGGAGGAGGAGGGACCCCAGAGTGTTCTATAGAGAGGAGGAGGAGGGGGACCCCAGAGTGCTCTATAGAGAGGAGGAGGAGGGGGACCCCAGAGTGTTCTATAGAGAGGAGGAGGGAGGGGGGACCCCAGAGTGTTCTATAGAGAGGAGGAGGAGGGGACCCCAGAGTGTTCTATAGAGAGGAGGAGGAGGGGGGACCCCAGAGTGTTCTATAGAGAGGAGGAGGGGGGGACCCCAGAGTGTTCTAGAGAGGAGGAGGAGGAGGGGGACCCCAGAGTGTTCTATAGAGAGGAGGAGGAGGAGGAGGGACCCCAGAGTGTTCTATAGAGAGGAGGAGGAGGAGGGACCCCAGAGTGTTCTATAGAGAGGAGGAGGAGGAGGGGACCCCAGAGTGTTCTATAGAGAGGAGGAGGAGGGGGGACCCCAGAGTGTTCTATAGAGAGGAGGAGGAGGAGGGACCCCAGAGTGTTCTATAGAGAGGAGGAGGAGGGGGGACCCCAGAGTGTTCTATAGAGAGGAGGAGGAGGAGGGGACCCCAGAGTGTTCTATAGAGAGGAGGAGGAGGGGGGACCCCAGAGTGTTCTATAGAGAGGAGGAGGAGGGACCCCAGAGTGTTCTATAGAGAGGAGGAGGAGGAGGGGGGACCCCAGAGTGTTCTATAGAGAGGAGGAGGAGGAGGGGGGACCCCAGAGTGTTCTATAGAGAGGAGGAGGAGGGGACCCCAGAGTGTTCTATAGAGAGGAGGAGGAGGAGGGGACCCCAGAGTGTTCTATAGAGAGGAGGGAGGGGGGGACCCCAGAGTGTTCTATAGAGAGGAGGAGGAGGGGGGACCCCAGAGTGTTCTATAGAGAGGAGGAGGAGGAGGGGGGACCCCAGAGTGTTCTATAGAGAGGAGGAGGAGGGGGGACCCCAGAGTGTTCTATAGAGAGGAGGAGGAGGGACCCCAGAGTGTTCTATAGAGAGGAGGAGGAGGAGGGGGGACCCCAGAGTGTTCTATAGAGAGGAGGAGGAGGGGGGACCCCAGAGTGTTCTATAGAGAGGAGGAGGAGGAGGGGACCCCAGAGTGTTCTATAGAGAGGAGGAGGGGGGACCCCAGAGTGTTCTATAGAGAGGAGGAGGAGGGGGGACCCCAGAGTGTTCTATAGAGAGGAGGAGGAGGAGGGGGGACCCAGAGTGTTCTATAGAGAGGAGGAGGAGGGGGGACCCCAGAGTGTTCTATAGAGAGGAGGAGGAGGGACCCCAGAGTGTTCTATAGAGAGGAGGAGGAGGAGGGGGGACCCCAGAGTGTTCTATAGAGAGGAGAGGAGGAGGGGGGACCCCAGAGTGTTCTATAGAGAGGAGGAGGAGGAGGGGGGACCCCAGAGTGTTCTATAGAGAGGAGGAGGGGGGACCCCAGAGTGTTCTATAGAGAGGAGGAGGAGGGGGACCCCAGAGTGTTCTATAGAGAGGAGGAGGAGGAGGGACCCCAGAGTGTTCTATAGAGAGGAGGAGGAGGAGGAGGGACCCCAGAGTGTTCTATAGAGAGGAGGAGGAGGAGGGGGGACCCCAGAGTGTTCTATAGAGAGGAGGAGGGGGGACCCCAGAGTGTTCTATAGAGAGGAGGAGGAGGGGGGGACCCCAGAGTGTTCTATAGAGAGGAGGAGGAGGGACCCCAGAGTGTTCTATAGAGAGGAGGAGGGGGGACCCCCAGAGTGTTCTATAGAGAGGAGGAGGAGGGGGGACCCCAGAGTGTTCTATAGAGAGGAGGAGGGGGGACCCCAGAGTGTTCTATAGAGAGGAGGAGGAGGGACCCCAGAGTGTTCTATAGAGAGGAGGGAGGGGGGGACCCCAGAGTGTTCTATAGAGAGGAGGAGGGGGGACCCCAGAGTGTTCTATAGAGAGGAGGAGGAGGGACCCCAGAGTGTTCTATAGAGAGGAGGAGGAGGGGGGACCCCAGAGTGTTCTATAGAGAGGAGGAGGAGGGGGGACCCCAGAGTGTTCTATAGAGAGGAGGAGGAGGGGGGACCCCAGAGTGTTCTATAGAGAGGAGGAGGGGGGGACCCCAGAGTGTTCTATGGAGAGGAGGAGGAGGGGGGACCCCAGAGTGTTCTATAGAGAGGAGGAGGAGGGGGGGACCCCAGAGTGTTCTATAGAGAGGAGGAGGAGGGGGGACCCCAGAGTGTTCTATAGAGAGGAGGAGGAGGGGGGACCCCAGAGTGTTCTATAGAGAGGAGGAGGAGGAGGGACCCCAGAGTGTTCTATAGAGAGGAGGAGGAGGAGGGGGACCCCAGAGTGTTCTATAGAGAGGGAGGAGGGGGGACCCCAGAGTGTTCTATAGAGAGGAGGAGGAGGGGACCCCAGAGTGTTCTATAGAGAGGAGGAGGAGGGGGGACCCCAGAGTGTTCTATAGAGAGGAGGAGGAGGGGGGACCCCAGAGTGTTCTATAGAGAGGAGGAGGAGGAGGAGGGACCCCAGAGTGTTCTATAGAGAGGAGGAGGAGGGGGGACCCCAGAGTGTTCTATAGAGAGGAGGAGGAGGAGGGGGGACCCCAGAGTGTTCTATAGAGAGGAGGAGGAGGGACCCCAGAGTGTTCTATAGAGAGGAGGAGGGGGGGACCCCAGAGTGTTCTATAGAGAGGAGGAGGAGGAGGGACCCCAGAGTGTTCTATAGAGAGGAGGAGGAGGGGGGACCCCAGAGTGTTCTATAGAGAGGAGGAGGAGGAGGGACCCCAGAGTGTTCTATAGAGAGGAGGAGGAGGAGGGACCCCAGAGTGTTCTATAGAGAGGAGGAGGAGGGGGGGACCCCAGAGTGTTCTATAGAGAGGAGGAGGGGGGACCCCAGAGTGTTCTATAGAGAGGAGGAGGGGGGACCCCAGAGTGTTCTATAGAGAGGAGGAGGGGGGACCCCAGAGTGTTCTATAGAGAGGAGGAGGAGGAGGGACCCCAGAGTGTTCTATAGAGAGGAGGAGGAGGGGGGACCCCAGAGTGTTCTATAGAGAGGAGGAGGAGGAGGAGGGACCCCAGAGTGTTCTATAGAGAGGAGGAGGAGGGGGACCCCAGAGTGTTCTATAGAGAGGAGGAGGAGGAGGGGGGACCCCAGAGTGTTCTATAGAGAGGAGGAGGAGGGGGACCCCAGAGTGTTCTATAGAGAGGAGGAGGAGGGGGGACCCCAGAGTGTTCTATAGAGAGGAGGAGGAGGGGGGACCCCAGAGTGTTCTATAGAGAGGAGGAGGAGGAGGGGACCCCAGAGTGTTCTATAGAGAGGAGGGGGGGACCCCAGAGTGTTCTATAGAGAGGAGGAGGAGGAGGGGGGACCCCAGAGTGTTCTATAGAGAGGAGGAGGAGGAGGGGACCCCAGAGTGTTCTATAGAGAGAGGAGGAGGGGGACCCCAGAGTGTTCTATAGAGAGGAGGAGGAGGGGGGGGACCCCAGAGTGTTCTATAGAGAGGAGGAGGAGGGGGGACCCCAGAGTGTTCTATAGAGAGGAGGAGGAGGGGGGACCCCAGAGTGTTCTATAGAGAGGAGGGAGGGGGGGGGGACCCCAGAGTGTTCTATAGAGAGGAGGAGGAGGAGGGACCCCAGAGTGTTCTATAGAGAGGAGGAGGAGGGGTGACCCCAGAGTGTTCTATAGAGAGGAGGAGGAGGAGGGGGGACCCCAGAGTGTTCTATAGAGAGGAGGAGGGGACCCCAGAGTGTTCTATAGAGAGGAGGAGGGGGGGACCCCAGAGTGTTCTATAGAGAGGAGGAGGAGGAGGGACCCCAGAGTGTTCTATAGAGAGGAGGAGGAGGGGTGACCCCAGAGTGTTCTATAGAGAGGAGGAGGGGGACCCCAGAGTGTTCTATAGAGAGGAGGAGGAGGGGGACCCCAGAGTGTTCTATAGAGAGGAGGAGGAGGAGGGACCCCAGAGTGTTCTATAGAGAGGAGGAGGAGGAGGGGACCCCAGAGTGTTCTATAGAGAGGAGGAGGAGGGGGGACCCCAGAGTGTTCTATAGAGAGGAGGAGGAGGAGGGACCCCAGAGTGTTCTATAGAGAGGAGGAGGAGGGGGGACCCCAGAGTGTTCTATAGAGAGGAGGAGGAGGAGGGACCCAGAGTGTTCTATAGAGAGGAGGAGGGGACCCCAGAGTGTTCTATAGAGAGGAGGAGGAGGAGGGACCCCAGAGTGTTCTATAGAGAGGAGGAGGGGACCCCAGAGTGTTCTATAGAGAGGGGGAGGGAGGGGGACCCCAGAGTGTTCTATAGAGAGGAGGAGGAGGGACCCCAGAGTGTTCTATAGAGAGGAGGAGGAGAGGGGACCCCAGAGTGTTCTATAGAGAGGAGGAGAAGGAGGGACCCCAGAGTGTTCTATAGAGAGGAGGAGGGGGGGACCCCAGAGTGTTCTATAGAGAGGAGGAGGAGGGGGGACCCCAGAGTGTTCTATAGAGAGGAGGAGGAGGGGGACCCCAGAGTGTTCTATAGAGAGGAGGAGGAGGGGGGACCCCAGAGTGTTCTATAGAGAGGAGGAGGAGAGGAGGGACCCCAGAGTGTTCTATAGAGAGGAGGAGGAGGAGGGACCCCAGAGTGTTCTATAGAGAGGAGGAGGAGGAGGGACCCCAGAGTGTTCTATAGAGAGGAGGAGAAGGAGGGACCCCAGAGTGTTCTATAGAGAGGAGGAGGGGGGACCCCAGAGTGTTCTATAGAGAGGAGGAGGAGGGGGGACCCCAGAGTGTTCTATAGAGAGGAGGAGGAGGGGGGACCCCAGAGTGTTCTATAGAGAGGAGGAGGAGGGGGGACCCCAGAGTGTTCTATAGAGAGGAGGAGGAGGGACCCCAGAGTGTTCTATAGAGAGGAGGAGGAGGGGACCCCAGAGTGTTCTATAGAGAGGAGGAGGAGGGGGGACCCCAGAGTGTTCTATAGAGAGGAGGAGGAGGGGACCCCAGAGTGTTCTATAGAGAGGAGGAGGAGGGGGACCCCCAGAGTGTTCTATAGAGAGGAGGAGGAGGGACCCCAGAGTGTTCTATAGAGAGGAGGAGGAGGGGGGGACCCCAGAGTGTTCTATAGAGAGGAGGAGGAGGGGGGGACCCCAGAGTGTTCTATAGAGAGGAGGAGGGGGGGACCCCAGAGTGTTCTATAGAGAGGAGGAGGAGGGGGGACCCCAGAGTGTTCTATAGAGAGGAGGGGGGGACCCCAGAGTGTTCTATAGAGAGGAGGAGGAGGGGGACCCCAGAGTGTTCTATAGAGAGGAGGAGGAGGGGACCCCAGAGTGTTCTATAGAGAGGAGGAGGAGGGGGGACCCCAGAGTGTTCTATAGAGAGGAGGAGGAGGGGACCCCAGAGTGTTCTATAGAGAGGAGGAGGAGGGACCCCAGAGTGTTCTATAGAGAGGAGGAGGGGGGACCCCAGAGTGTTCTATAGAGAGGAGGAGGAGGTGGGGACCCCAGAGTGTTCTATAGAGAGGAGGAGGAGGGGACCCCAGAGTGTTCTATAGAGAGGAGGAGGAGGAGGGACCCCAGAGTGTTCTATAGAGAGGAGGAGGAGGGACCCCAGAGTGTTCTATAGAGAGGAGGAGGAGGGGACCCCAGAGTGTTCTATAGAGAGGAGGAGGAGGAGGAGGGGGACCCCAGAGTGTTCTATAGAGAGGAGGAGGAGGGGGACCCCAGAGTGTTCTATAGAGAGGAGGAGGGGGGACCCCAGAGTGTTCTATAGAAGAGGAGGAGGAGGGACCCCAGAGTGTTCTATAGAGAGGAGGAGGAGGGGGGACCCCAGAGTGTTCTATAGAGAGGAGGAGGAGGAGGGGACCCCAGAGTGTTCTATAGAGAGGAGGAGGAGGGGTGACCCCAGAGTGTTCTATAGAGAGGAGGAGGGACCCAGAGTGTTCTATAGAGAGGAGGAGGGGGACCCCAGAGTGTTCTATAGAGAGGAGGAGGAGGAGGGGGACCCCAGAGTGTTCTATAGAGAGGAGGAGGAGGAGGGGACCCCAGAGTGTTCTATAGAGAGGAGGAGGAGGAGGGACCCCAGAGTGTTCTATAGAGAGGAGGAGGAGGGGGGACCCCCAGAGTGTTCTATAGAGAGGAGGAGGAGGAGGGACCCCAGAGTGTTCTATAGAGAGGAGGAGGGGACCCCAGAGTGTTCTATAGAGAGGAGGAGGAGGGGGGACCCCAGAGTGTTCTATAGAGAGGAGGAGGAGGAGGGGGGACCCCAGAGTGTTCTATAGAGAGGAGGAGGAGGAGGGACCCCAGAGTGTTCTATAGAGAGGAGGAGGAGGAGGGACCCCAGAGTGTTTCTATAGAGAGGAGGAGGAGGAGGGGGACCCCAGAGTGTTCTATAGAGAGGAGGGAGAGGGGGGACCCCAGAGTGTTCTATAGAGAGGAGGAGGAGGAGGGACCCCAGAGTGTTCTATAGAGAGGAGGGGGGGACCCCAGAGTGTTCTATAGAGAGGAGAGGAGGAGGGGGGACCCCAGAGTGTTCTATAGAGAGGAGGAGGAGGAGGGGGGACCCCAGAGTGTTCTATAGAGAGGAGAGGAGGGACCCCAGAGTGTTCTATAGAGAGGAGGAGGAGGGGGGGGACCCCAGAGTGTTCTATAGAGAGGAGGAGGAGGGGGGACCCCAGAGTGTTCTATAGAGAGGAGGAGGAGGGGACCCCAGAGTGTTCTATAGAGAGGAGGAGGAGGGGGGACCCCAGAGTGTTCTATAGAGAGAGGAGGAGGAGGAGGGACCCCAGAGTGTTCTATAGAGAGGAGGAGGAGGGGGACCCCAGAGTGTTCTATAGAGGAGGAGTGGAGGAGGGGGGACCCCAGAGTGTTCTATAGAGAGGAGGAGGAGGGGGACCCCAGAGTGTTCTATAGAGAGGAGGGAGGGGGGGACCCCAGAGTGTTCTATAGAGAGGAGGAGGAGGGGGGACCCCAGAGTGTTCTATAGAGAGGAGGAGGAGGGGGACCCCAGAGTGTTCTATAGAGAGGAGGAGGAGGGGGGACCCCAGAGTGTTCTATAGAGAGGAGGAGGAGGGGGACCCCAGAGTGTTCTATAGAGAGGAGGAGGAGGGGGACCCCAGAGTGTTCTATAGAGAGGAGGAGGGGGGGACCCCAGAGTGTTCTATAGAGGAGGAGGAGGAGGGGACCCCA